>NW_024096679.1:797500-1083437 GCF_016545835.1 Crotalus tigris
GCTGAGCAGGGTAAATAAGGCGGGAAGTTGACCCTGGCTGAAATGGCGGGAAAGAAGCCAAGCCCGGCTGGCCTTTGCAAGGGGCAGCCACTCCCTAATTACGGTAATAGGTTGTAATGGACCTAATTGCCAGTGTCAAGCTTTGGGATGGAGAATCATCAGGCGCCTTTCCTGGTGGAAAAGGGCCACGGAATAACCCAGTCTGTTGCTTGAGTGGGATGGGGCATCCCTTCCCATTTTTCCCTTCTCTTCCTCTCCTCCATCTCCTTTTTTTCTCCTCCTCCTCCTGCTCGCTGCTGCTGCCGCTGCTGCCAGAGGTTGACATCTGAAGGGCGTGGTGGCCCCTTTTGTCAGGTCTGTGAGGCCTCCAAGAGCCGCCGAGGAAGACAGGTAGCAGTGCACCAGGAAGCTCTAATGAAGATGAGAAGAAGAGGGCCTGACAGTTTTGGCAGCTGCTGCTTCGCTGCCATGCTAATTTCTTGTGGGGAGAAAGGCAGTGATGGATCCCCCAAAATCTTGACCATACATCCCATTAGCCTCTGTCTGTGACAGTGGAAGAAAGAGACTAAAACGGAGAGAGGAAGGGGTGGGTGGGGAGAATGAGTGGTGGAAATCAGTCAAAAGAACCACACGGAACTCTGAAGCCTCTCTTCAAATGTGTCACACAACCCATATGCTACGGTTAAATTAACTTCCTGACAAAGGAGTTGGTGAGATTTTTGGATGGAGCATTTGAAAATTAACTGGATGTGTGTTTCCAATTGATCACCTCTTCCTTCCCCTTTTACATATGAAACTAACTGAGACGCCTGGAAAAATAGAATGGGCATTTAATACTCAAGAAAAGTAGCATTCAGCCCTTAATTTTCTAAGACAAGAGATGAACTCCAGTGCTACCGTAGTTAGTAAACGGCTTTTGTCTAACTAGTGCTGGAATCCTAGAATGTATGCATAATAACTTTGGGGACAATGGAGATGGGCCTTCATTCATTTGAGCTAATTTGGGCAAGCTTGTCCACCAGAAGCTTTTGTTTCTGACATTGGTATGTTTTTGACTTGCAAGAATATTTTATTATTGGAAAATCAGTTTTTTTTTTGCATCAGGTTGTTTTCTCTGACAGTTTGATTTCAGTCACAAAAGATTTGGATCAGTTTTTACTTCAGTCATAGATACCTGATTTGTAAAGCCATTTTGGTTTTTTTAAATTTATTTTTTAATCTCAGTGTCTAATTGCCTAGTGGGATGTGTTTAATCTCTTGTTATTAACACTTTTTGGTAGTCAGATGTGCAGTTATCCTTGATTTTCTTCAGTTTGAAGCCTGTAATATTTTAAGCAGAAGGGTGGTTAATAGCAACATGGTTGAATTTTAGAGACAACACTAAATTATTGCCATCTTCTAAATATTATTGCCTGCAATATTACTTATATTAAATAAACCTTATTTAATGTACAATATACAAACCATTACTATATCAGGTACTAGGAAATATTCCTACCAAATTTCTGATTTGGCTCTTTTGTTTGTTCCCACTTCAATTAAAATGCTCAAGCTAGGAACTCTAGCTAAAAGAAATGGTGTGTGGAATTTTGTTCCTTCACAGATCCACCTGCTTTCTTCTAAAGCTTTTAACCTTTTAAAGATAGTTTCGTCTTACCTACTTGGCAGGCCAAAGAAACCATGAAAATGAGATGGTGCACCTGAAGTTGAATTGGGGAAAAAATAAGTTGGCATACCATATCCCATGGTACGGATAACACAGAAACAAAAATAAGTAAAATACAAGGAGGAGGATTCGTATTTCCCCTAGACAGGGGTTCTCAACCTTGACAACTTTAAGACTTGTGGACTTCAACTCCCAGAATTCCTCAGCCAGCAAAGCTGGCTGAGGAATTCTGAGAGTTGAAGTCCACAAGTCTTAAAGTTGCCAAGGTTGAGAACCCCTGCCCTAGAAAGTCCTTTTAAGCTGCCTTGGTGAAAACCACTTCATGCTTCAAAAACCTAGCAGCAGATACACAACTAAACCCATCTATCAAGCTTCTTATTACACCAGCTTGTATTACCTTCTTTTGTTTTCAATTCATACACTATCAGTTGGTATGATTTTGCTGTACAAAAACAAAAGGATTTGCAATATGACACTGCTACCATATGACAAGGACTACATTTCATCTTGAAAAACCTGCAAAATATGGATGACTTTTGCTTTTTTAATAAAAGGCCAAGACTAGGGAATCATGCCTCCACTATGAAACAATCCAGGTGTATATTTCACTACGAATTGAACAGTGCAGATCAAGCAAAAAAAAATTGTTGACAAATCCTCTAAAATACAAATGACCTCCTGTTCGGACAAATTAAAAAAAAAAAAAAAACTGGAGAAGATAAAGTAGGGAAAGCTTCCACACAGTTGTCAGCTGTGGTTTTTTTTTTTTTTAAAGGAAAGGAAAACAAAAAGCCCTGTCTCCATTTTTTAGTTGACAAATAGTATTGTGAAGAATGCTTGGGAAAGCAGAGGAAAGGGGTTACCTTGACAGACAAGAAGTACAATTATCACAATATGATGAAAGAGTTTCCACAAGGGTGTACCACACTGTTAATTACTGTCCTTTTTCTATAGGCTTCTAATGTGAGGAAAAATACGCAATGACAAGTGTGGAAAAGAGCAGGCACTAAATTACTGTCAGAAAAATAAACGGAGTAGCGTGCTGCTGCACAGTGATTTACGGGGGCAATTAACCACCACCCCACAGAGCTGCTGAGGACAGCACTGCTGCCTGTGGAAGTGTCAGGAAGGAAGAGGAAGTAGTTTTCCAGCAACTTGGAAAAGCAAGGAATGTGACGGTTGCAGGACTGCATCTCTAACTCAAGTGCCTTTCTTCCTGGTTTTCTGTCCTTGAAGGCAGAAGCAAAGATTTATAGATTTATAAGCAAAGATTTATAGACCAGGTTTAAAATCACAAGCATTATTTCATTTGCTATGCAAAGAATTGGACTAGATTAAGTGAAGTGCATAGCAAAGAAACTTTTGCTGGCCTATTTTTATTACTGGTGAATAAAAAAAAATAAATGGTTAAGTTGGGACTAGAGAGATCATTTATCCTAGCTCAGTGATGGCAAACCTATGGCATGTGTACCAGAGGCGGCACTCAGAGCCCTCTCTGTGGGCATGTGCGCCGTTGCCCCAGCAGAGTTCTCCAGAGTAGCAAGCACGTGGCGTTTGGAAACGACAGGGCAGGAAGTGAGTGAGCAACAGCATTGGTCCCCCGGGGATGCCACACCACCCTGGCCCCAGCCACACTCACCCAGTCTGCCATGACCACTGCAACCACGCCCACCCAGGCACTTTGTGATAAATAAATGGGTTTTGGGCTGCAGTTTGGGCACTCGGTCTCTAAAAGGTTCGCCATCACTGTCCTAGCTGATGATCTTCCTATGTTAATTGAAAGGTTCTGTCTTAAAACTGGAAGTCTTTTCTTAAACAATATGACTTGTTAGACAGAGAAACTTTTCTAAGAGTTCTGTGTGCTGTTAGTGTGTGACACAATAGTATGTATTTTTAAATAGTTTGGAAATGGAAGCACAGGCTCCTGTGGGCAAGACCAAGGACCTAAATTTCAAACATTTAAAAGATGGCAATGCAGCTGATTTAATAGCAAGCCATAGTTTACTGACTGTTCAAACTGTTTTCTTGATTTTTGACCTACTCACTACAGTAAAAAAAACAAACAAACCGAAGTAAAAAAGACCTTTCTAAAGTTTACTAAGAGCTTAAAAATATTAGAAGGACAATAAAACTGAGATTAACTAAAAGTTCAAGAGGAACTTTGGTTAGTGAGTGGAGAATATCTAGTTAGCTTTTAAATATATATGCCAAAGGACAGCATGAACACATACCACACGACTCATAATTTAGTGCTAAAGTACTTTTTACACATTGCATATTTTTTGCATATTTTCTGTAATTTATTATAAGAAGTACAGTAGATTCACAACGATTTAATGACTTTTTACCATTAGAGCAATGAGTCATTTGCTGTTTACTTCACTTTACCAAGGATCACTTTTTTCCAAATATTTTGCATGTTTTATTTATTTCATGCCATTTTGTATCTTTTTGGACTGCAGGAACACTGTCTACGTTGCCATGTGTTCCTGCACCCACCTCTCCCCCTGGGCTTCCTGGTCCGATGTGAAGAGTCTGCAGATCTGTTTATCATGAAAACCTATCTAGTTTGCAGGTGCAGGGGATGATTAAAGAGAGCATAAAATAAAGGTTAAATGAAAAATATTCGCTCCAAGAGGAGAGGCTTGAAAGTAACTTTTGATTAAGAGAGCAATTCCACCAGAAAATGTAGAGCAAATATGTTGCAAACAAAAAGGACTGATGAAAGTCAAGTTGGCGTGGTTGGACAACTCATTGCCTCATAGCTCACAAGCATTTTAGGCCACAGTATAAAATCCAGCTAGAGTTCACCCTGTATATTAAAACGGTGTTTAAAATAATGGCTTTATAAAATGATTCTATTTGGAAAATTATCTTCTATATGGGATTATCTTGGATATCCAGGCCGGTGAATTCATTTCACAGGTTTGGCTTCCTTTATGTAGAGGTTTTGAAATATATAGGTATTATTTAGCTAGATCTGTATATTAACCGTGAAATATTAATGGCAGTTTTGTCATCACTAACTTTTATATATGACATGCCACATTAGTAATTCAGTGCTTCTCAGTTTTCAAGTCCTGATTTTGCACCTTACCCTTGTTAATAAAAATTGAAAATAATTGTGGAATTATACAAAGAAAGCCATTTCTGTATTTGTATATGCATTTCTCAAGTGTCCCCATGAAGGTGAAAGAGCAATGAAGTTTGTTCACTTCAGTTCCACACCACGCTCAGTGATGTGGCTTGCAGCCATCATTTGAACATTTATAAATGTCACACATGATCCAATGGTGAATGCATTGCCTTACAGTGATTTTTCCCTTTAGCAGAATCTGGTTAAGGCACAGTGTTTCTATGAATCAAGTTCTTCTGTTTTGTGTGAAAATTATGACATTTGAACAAGAAACATTAGTTTAGATTCAGAAGAATGAGTTGGAGCAATATATATATATATAAAGCATGCCATGCTTGCAGAAACAGCATGGATCCTCATGTGTCTTATATGTTTCATTCAACTGAAATAAGCAATGGAGGCCACATCCTTATGAAATGAGTGAAGTCACTAATTATAGATTCAGTACCTTTGTCAAAACAGCTGTTTTTTTTAAATGAGAAAACTGCAATAGAGATTTAATACTTATCTTAATTGACCACTGAACAAAAATGGTGCTGGCATCCAGAAAGAATCTGGATGTTTCCTAGCAAATGCTGGGGGTTTGCGATATATATGATAACACAAAACAAAATGCTAAAATATTAGAGAGGGATCACAAGGACTTTGTCTCTGGTCTGGAGGTTAAAAGTGGTATTGTAGATACTCTACCATATCATATTTTACATCTCATTGAATTAGTCTGATACCAAATTTTTCCAATGAAGGAGAAGGCATATTTTTTCTGTCTAATGACTCCTAGTGGGATAGGAAAAGGATGTTGTTAGCTTACAAAGGACACATCCATCAGCCAACTAACCAACATGGTGCCTGGCACACCCAGATAGCAAGGATTTGACCTCCTAAGGAAATACGAGTGGCTAGGCAAGCCAAACCCATCAAAACAGCTGTGGTTAGCATTTCATAAGTGTCAGTGTCAGAAGCAAGATGGTAAAAATATGAGCCAGGCCTCCTTGATAAAGAGACAAGCCAAAAAAAAAAAAAAAAAAAGATGGGAAAAAGCAACTTGCTAATAATTTGGGAATGAAGACAATGTAGATGACTACGATGGAATCTCATACGTCTCTTATAATTTTCCCACGTTAAAAATAGCTGGTGAACGTGGTAGGTAATTATTGTTTGGTGACTAAAATTGGGATTGGCAACATCACATTTTACAATTTTACATCATCTTTGCTTTACAGATCTATGAAGAGCATAAATATGAGGATGGATTGCAATATTACTTTTACATTAGTGTCGTAAACTATGAATGGCTGCTAAACAAGGACTGCCTATATCAGTGATAGCGAACCTTTTAGAGTCCGAGTGCCCAAACTGCAACCCAAAACCCACTTATTTATCGCAAAGTGCCAGGGCTGCATCAGCATTGTGCCCTCGGGGGGAGGGGGCGTGGCCCACTGGGTGGGTGTGGCTGCAGTGATCACAGCAGACTGGGTGAGCATGGCCGGGGCCAGTCCCTCGCCATCTCCGGGGTATCCCCGGGGGGCCAACGCCGCTCGCTCGCTCACTTCCTACCCTGTCGCTTCTAAACGCTACATGCTCGCTACTCTGGCAAACTCTGCTGGGGTCATGGTGTGCGTGCCCACAGAAAGGGTTCTGAGTGCCGCCTCTGGCACGTGTCCCATAGGTTCGCCACCACTGACCTATATTGACATTTGAGGAAATCAGGCAAGCTGCGGGATTATCTTTCTGTAATGGAAACAGAATTTCCCATTAATACCCAGGAATGAGTTGTAAGGAGGTAGGCTGTGATCATCTTCAGAACAATGTAGAAGCCCACACAAACTTGTTAAGGATAAATCTTTAGACTATTTTTTGTCATTCTGTTGTTGTTGGTTGATTCCTAGCATAACGATTTGTAAAAATGCTTTCAGTATAACTTGCTTTAAGTATAACTCTCCATGATCACTAAATCCGTCGAATGAAGGATAGATAATAATATTGTCAAGTTAATTTGCAGCTGGGAGTAAAAGTGAATTTGAGATCTGTTCATTGATGATTTGTCATCAAACTGAAGCTTTACACAGGTGAGGAAGATGACAGGGGTCTCTGTCTGTGGTCCTATTTGTTTTTCAATTAGTGACTTAAATGGGGAGAGGAGAAACCTTATTAAAGGTTTACAAATGACTTAAGGGAGCATAGCTAGTAAGTCAGAAGATTGGTAAAATTCAAAATCAATCCGATAAAAGGCAAACTGCACTTCTCAAAACAAGGGAATTTCAACAGAAAAATAGAAGATCTAAGTGTACTATAAAGGGAGAAATCAAATGCAAAGTCAAGTTAGGGATGATGTCTAACTCAGAAGCAGCATGTGTGAAATGGATCTGAAGGCTCATGTATTATCAATATGATATCATCGTGATCATTGTTGTCATCATCTTAACTATAGTGTGTGTGATTCTAGTAAAAGATGCATTTGGTTTGGGGGGTTACTGATGAATGTTACATGACTGCTCCTGCCTGTTCCAAAACACCTTTTGTCTTGAGGCACTACAATAGCTCCAGTTTTTATGTGTTGGAAAGTAATCCTTCCACTTTATTCTACAGCAGGGGTTGGAAACCTTTTTTTTCTCATAGGGGCCATAGGCTTCTCTCTGAGTAGATGACAGGCCACAGATGTGTGTGTGTGAGGGGGAGCTGCTGTGATGGACTATAGTGAACTGGCAGTTTTCCAGGAAGGAGGGGAGGGGGCAGACAAGAGACAGCACAGTCCAGAATTACTAGCAGACAGGAAAAGAGAGCAAGATTAGCTACCCAGGGCTAATTTCCCAAGGTATATCCATTAGGGTGGGAGTAGTAAGGGTTTAATCTGGCAAGATTCTGTTTATTGCATGGAAGTAAATAAAGATCTGAACTCTGTCTGAATTGGTCTTCATTGTCTTTGGGCTTAACCTGACACATTTATTTTTATAGCTAATAAATGAAAGTAATAATAAAACAATAGACTACGAATTATGTCTATTTTATTTAAGTAATATTATATCCTAAGGACACAATATGTGTGATTTGGTGCTATTTATTGCCTGAAAGTCTCACTCTCTTTTCGCTCTTTTTGGGGTCTCATTGAGTGAAGAGGAATTGTCTTGGGTTGCATATAAAATATATAATATAGTTAAGATACAAAAGCAACAAACTTCCTTTATTTTTAAATTGTTTTAATATGATCTTGTAGGTCCACTTTACAGCTGACCAGGCCCACGTGCAGCCCATGGGCCGCGGGTTGAACACGCTTTATCTAAAACAATCATTAAAAAATGTATAGGAGCAACATAGGCCACAAATCTTCTAAAATAAAAATTCAACATGCTTCTTTTTTATGTCTATTTTAGTTATTTATTTACTAATAAACATGTATATTTATATATGGGCTTGCAATATGATTCAGATTATTACAATGCATTAAAATTGTGAAGCTCTGCATCAGGCCTGAAATAGATTTACAAACTTGAATGAATTATTTTTTAAGACTACGATTGGCAAGGATGATAGATTTCTTCTGGGAACTATGGGCTGGATGATTTGGGAGGAGGGGGAAGCCATAGGCTGCTGACTTCTGTTTAAGAAGGATATGTAGATAAGTTGGAACATATGATCAGATGATGCTACGGAGGTAGGACTTCAGAAAAATGTCTGAGTGGATTGAAGGAAGTGTGCACACTTATCTTGGAAGATGGTCCTCTAAAGACAGCAAATATTTGTAATGCTAGAAGACAAGGATAGATTTAACTTAGGTCAGACGAGTGGTTTTTTTTCTTTTTTAAATTACAACAATAAAAATTAATACATGCTAATAAAAAAGAAAAGGGAAAGAAAAAAAGAAACAAAACATAAAAATAATATAAAGAATGTTTTAAAAAAGGAAAAATATATAAAAATTATTTCCCTTTTCATCACAATAAGCAGAAACAATTTTAGTAACTTATTGCCTTCTTTTAAAATGCAACAAATGATCTCTTCTTCCCATATCCCATCTCCTATCTATAAACAAAGTCATAAATTTTGATTTTCATTTGATTTCATTTGATTTTCATTTCAGTCCTGATATCAGCAAAACTCTATTAATGGTTACCAGAGATAACAACATACCTATTTTAACAATAATCAAATAGATCAACTTTATATTCCTTCCTTTTACTTTTAACAATCTTGATCTTAATAGTCCTTTCAAATAATGTCACAGAGCTTGATTTCTTTTCGTTTTTTTTTTTTCCTTGTCCCTTCTCACTAAATCCTTCAAAACTTTAAGAAATCTCTTGTAAATCCAATGTGGGAAATGTGTTATCCAGGTCACTCTTTTGGTTTGCTTTAGGATATGGTTCCTTGACCAGACTTCCTCCATATCTGTAACTTAGTGAGTCTAACCTATAAAAAATACTTCTGGAGATCAAAGGATTTCTACGTTCAAAGGACTTATTTTCTAGGATAACCTGCCATGCCCTGATTTTTTTCCCCTCCCTTACATAAGAAAAATTCCACCTTCTAAAAGGACAATTCTTTTAACTTCCAGAAGCCTGCTCTGGTCAGTCTCATAGTAGAACAGGATGAATCGGATCTGTAGAGAAAATGGGACTTCCTCCATCTTTTCAAAACTAGTGCAATCAGTTTAAAGGTGGGTGAATGGGTTGAAGCAGTGACCTCAGTAAAGAAATTGAATTTGATCTTTGAAGTGAGGATATTTGGGCCCAGGGAGGGGCAGAATTCAGCAAAGTTGGAAAGCCTACCTTTGAACATATTTTAAAGAGACACATTACATTTTGAGCGCGTGAACAGTCATTTCTTTCTTAGCCCTATTATTGCCCTTATGAAGGACTGCCACATCAAAGCTATCTGTTTCTCCCTGCCCGCTCCCATTAAAGAGAAAATATTTGTCAGTGCCTGATATTTTTCAAATTATGGCCTTTCAGTGGGGGGTGTGAATGACAGCATTGCCATCTGCAACTGGGATACAGAAATGGATGGAGCCAAGACAAAACTAACTTTTGGTTTTTAGTTTTTTTAAAGTTAAATTTAGTTAATTTAACACATTTAATATAATTACTGCTATTTTTCTGTAATACCTTCCTTGTTTGATCACATTGAAACATGTGATTGAGCAACCAGTTTTGGAAACATCTGGGAGCTGTACTCAAAACTTTGAAGAGCTACATGTAATTCTGGAAGCTTAGGCTATGAACTTGTAACTGTGCGTGTATGTGTGTGTGCATGTTTTTTTGTGCACATGCCTGTATGCATCTGGTTTTTCTAGCAACTTTTTTAGAAGAGGTTTGCCATTGCCTTTTTCCTAAGGCTGAAAGGAAATTACCAGATCAGGACTGCCCTGTTGCCTTCTGAGTCTAAAGGACAAAAACTCCACCTTCTCTGTTCTTAGTCTTTAACAACTAGAGTCTAGACCAGGGGTAGGCAACCTTGGCTCTTTTATGACTCATGGACTTCAACTCCCAGAATTCCTGAGCCAGCAATGCTGGCTCAGGAATTCTGGGAGTTGAAGTCCACAAGTCATGCAAGAGCCAAGGTTGCCTACCCCTGGTCTAGACCAAAGTGGAACTATAAGAGAAAAGCAGTTAATGTGTATAAAAAGCTACAAATTGAGCTTTCAGTTGAACTCAATTCCTGGTGATTTCATAGATACATCCTGGCAGCCATGCAGAAGAGGTTGGCCACTGCCTTCTTCTGAGATAACTTTTTGATTTTTTCCCCCAATCTAGCCTAACATTTTCTATTAGTCTTTTATCCAGGTATTAAATAAGCTTGATCTTATTTAGGGTTTGTTGCTGTTGAAATCAGAAAGCTGCCATCTTTAAAAAAAAAAAAAAAGGAACTGTTGGCCTTTCAATGTGACCACAGGATTTCTCCCTAGGTTTCTAAGCCTTGATACTATTGGAAATGATACACATAGGCATTTCTTAAGAGTAAGTGATTGTTTTTGTAAGAAAAGAGTTTGAAAAGGTTGAGATTGGGATACTTCAGGCAGCCTTATGTCTGCAAATTGAAGCCCTTAAGATGCCTTGAACTTCTCTTTCATATTTCCTAGCCAACATGGCCAAAGAACTGTCGAACACTGATGTACAAAACATCTCAAGAACCCCAGTTTGGGAAGGCTGATTTAACTCTCTGGTACTCTCTGCACTGAAAAAGAAAATTAAATTTCTTGGCCAAAGAAAATTGAATTCCACGATTTGTATTCAAATTAAGCGCATGTATACATTTACGGAGTTTTGCCTATTTCACACATCTGGCTTTTTTCTGTTGGCATGTTTTGTCTAGTCATGTGTGATATTACCCAGGCAAGAGTGCAAGGTGTGTGCACGCTGTCAGGTAAAGATGCAACAGCACTGATATTCTTTTCAGCCTAGAAGTGCCATACAATTTCCTGGAGTCATTAACACCCAGTTGCTGTAGAATTTCTATTCTGCTGTAGGAAGTGGGAGGGGGGCAAAGAGGAAAGTGGCTGTCTGATCAAAAGCTGCTATGGAGAGGTGAGAAACAGATTATGAGACGGAGGAGGCAGACTCAGCCCCTCCCCTTTCATCAGCAGAAGCCACTTGTGAAGAAATATACAATAGGATTCCATCAACGAAATTACAGAAACAGCACAAGAAGTATTACTTATATAAAACCTCTCTATTAGGAATGTTTTAGAAGTCCTATACTATCACAAAGGTGTCTGAATAGGGCTAAAAGAAATAGATAATCCTTGGACACTAAAAAAATCATTATACTTAGACAGACATGATTGATAATTAGGATGGCACACTTTTCTATGGGATGGGAAATATGAAAACATCAGGATGGCTCTTAACAAGGGAAACTTTTACTTACCCAAACCTAATCAACTTTGAGAAAATTGTAATTTATAAAAGATATTTGAATACTGAATGGAAACTAAAACTGAAATAAGAGTTGGGAAAACAGGGTTTTGGTTCAATAAGTTGGCCTCAACTGCAAATATAATTGAGATAGGAGTTGGACAGAAAAGATGTTATAAACTGGAACTATTTTTCTTAGCTATAACAGTGGTGGTGAACCTATGGCACGTGTGCCAGAGGCAGCATGTGGAGCCCTCTCTGTGGGCACGCGCCATCGCCCCAGCACACGTGGTCTGTAAACGTTCGCCATCACTGGCCTAAGGCTAGCCAGCCTGGAGCCGCCATTGGGGAGCCCACCATCCCACCTGCAGAGACCCCCTGGATCTCGTCCAACCCTGTCCGGCTCCCACAGGTGTCCCTCCCCATAAGAAACATCAAGGTGGCCACACCCACCCAGCCACGCCCACCCAATCTGCCATGACTACTGCAGCCACATCCATCCAGTGGCCACGCCCACCCAGTCTGCCAAGCCTATTATAGCTGCGCCCACCGAGTGGGCCACACCCACCCGGCGATACATAAGTGGGTTTTGGTTTGCAGTTTGGGGACTCGTTCTCTAAAAGGTTTGCCATCACTGAGCTATAATATTAGAAAAATATGATGAGGAAGTGTACACTTAATTTTGTATGTATTAATAGCAATAAGAATTGTATTTGCTTAGCGTTTGAAAAATGAAGAAATATTACCTGAGGAAGAGAGTATCAAGAAAACATCGGAATATGTAGAAATGGACAGAACGACATTGAAAGACAAAGAAAAAGAATAACTTCAAATATGGGATACAGGTTATCACTGGCCAGGAAAAAGGGGTAGAGATTAGGAATTTAATATGTATTTTCAAGTAAAAAGGGAACTCAGACAACATGTTGTTTACTAAGCACTTATGATTTGTAAAAATAGAAAATCAATAAAATATTATTTTAAAAAAAGAATGTTTTAGAAGTCTGAATGTGACACATAAAAGTGGAGAGAGAAAGAGTAAGCTTTGAAGAGCACCCTACTCTTTTTCAATACTCTGGGAAGAAATTCTATAAATTATGGGTTCCACTTTAAACTGGTGCTACCCTTGCTAATAGGGATGCATCAAACAGCAGAATGTCTGTCTAAAGCAGTGGTTCTCAACCTTTCTAATGCCGCGACCCCATAATACAGTTCCCCATGTTGTGGTGACCCCCAACCACTTATACATCACCGGATGCCAGGGGTGTGGCCAAAGAAAAGGTGGAAAAATGGCGGACAGCCTTGTTTGGTGACCCCCATGAAATGGTCGTTCGACCCCAAATGGGGTCCTGACCCACAGGTTGAGAACCACTGGTCTAAAGTCAGGCTTACAGTAGTTTGGTTCACATGTAGGACCCACTAAATCTGACCTGGCAAAATTAGAATGACTCTAGATGGCAGCAAAGAGATAAAGAACTCTCTGTTGCTATCTAGGGGCATTCTGGAGCTATGCAGCCCTGATCTGGTACCCATGTTCACATGAGCATGTAAAAACTCCTTAAATGATGTTTTGCAAATTCCAGTTTTCAGCTCAGAGTTTTTAAAAGACCAACATCATCTTGCAGCATATAGTACATCCTCAGCACAATTTCACATACATGTACGTGCTCTCCCCACACGGTAGTTTAAACTCAGCAGTCCTTTGAACTCACGTCTTCTTCCTTGCTCTTAAGAAGAGCTCCTTCCAGTCTGACAAATTGCTTGAGTACAGACTGCATCCACCAAGAATCCCATATTTATGCATGCACATTCTAATTACCCATGCTGAGTTATCAATCTACTTAATTACAGCTGCAGTTTACAGAATAAAGTGTAATAGGCTTCATGATACATGCACACACTTGCGTAGTGATGCCATCATGATTGAAAAAAGCATCATTAAAAGTCACAATTAGCCCTCAGACTAGTTGTCAGAATGGAAGGGGCACCTGCCCTTTCCCACTGTTTTAAATTCAGCAGTAACTGGACAGAGGCGTTTTGCATCTTGTGGTTAACATCATTAATAGCATTTTTTAAAAACAACAACAACAACAACAGTCTTTTGGATCACGTGCTGGGAAGCGCTGCGAACCCAAGAGGAAAATGGATTGTAGAATTTAGATGACTACCCTCCTTTTGTTTACAGTCTAGTTAAAGGGTTTATTGATTTATCAATAAATGCCCTTTCTATTCAGTGCAAGGCTGGAGCTCTACTCAATTCGTAGTGGTCACAGCTGCTTTGCCTGGAAAGTGTGAGGTCAAAAAAGTGTTTTCTGAGGAGAACTGGTTAATGTAGGGTCATCCCTTTCTAACCTATAATATCCACTAACTTTTGTTAGAAGTGGAGTGGCTATGGAAATGTTGAATAGTTCTAAATGCAGAAACTCATCAACAGCTCCTTGTAGGAATTCATACCTGGCCCACGAATTGTGAAGTTAAAAAACCCCACCATTAAAATAATGTGATCATTTTCTAAGAGTGCACCTGTAAGAGAAATGGAACAGATTTGTGTGATAAACATTTGAATGGTATTTCATATATAAGAGAGATCTCCTGCCTGCTCTGTCTCACCATCACTCCCTTTAGTTTTACTTCTCTCTATCGCAATTGCTCCAATTACTTACTTTGCTATAGAAAGGGGAAACAGTTAACTATGAATCTGATATTTCACTGTTGCAGCTGAACTGGCAACAGCTAAGGATGATTCTCTCTCCTTCTACTCTGCACCACGCAGAGATGAAGAAATACATAGGTTCATGAATCAATCTGGATAACGTGAAAGGCTGAATATAATAAATAATACAGTAACATCCCTAAACTAATGAGCTGTTGCTAAGGTACATTTCACAGGCTCATCCTCTATATAAAAAGTCACTAATAATCCCTTGGTGCAATCAGATGATAAAGCTTTGCCATAAGGCAACACCTGTGCAATTAAAACTGCAGATTCTTTTGCACGTTTCATTAATTTCAGGATTTTGTAAAGGCACAATGACTGCACTAATAATCTAGTCTACTTGACTCCATGTCTACTGGAAACAGGGTGTCTAATTAGGTAAAGGTAATTAATTAGAGATAAATGGAGCTAATCAGACTCAGTTAACACTAATTCTCTGAATTAAGACATTTTGGGACACCTACTATTCTGCTGCCTTTGATATTTCCCCAATAAACAAGGAGTTGCAGAGGAACAAGGAAGCATTTATTTGATGTCATTACAATGGACAGTAGCAATTTGGTAAATATTTCATTAGTGCTGTGTAGCCTGACTACAGTCAGTGGGGCAATGGAAGAAGTTTTTAATTCTAGTGTCAATCTCTTGAAAAAGCAGTGGAATTCTGGAATCTGGGTTATTTTTTCCCCCAATCCATAGTAATCCTTCAGCTTGGATTAGGGTGGTGGGGGTCCTTGTTGGATTGTTTGAGGGCATGGGTGTGGTTAGCCATTTATTTATTTATTTATATAATTATTTCATTTAGGATTGCGATATGATTTCTGTCCTATTGATTTTATTGTACAATACCCAGAGTCAGTTTGAAGTTCCATGGTGGTTACAATATATTAAATAAATAGATTAAATTAAACAAAATGAGGAGTAGGGATCAAGAGTCTTAGTTCTTGTAATTAAAAATCAGATGGGATCTCTGGAATGAGAGCGTTATTTGAAACGCATTGATTTCATATTTTGAAAGCTTACCAAGTTCATCTTATTTCCTTTGAGTGTATGGTGTTTTGGAATCATATATATTTAGACTCCAGATCAGCTCTGAATGCTATTCTCCAAGTCCAGTCTCTTCCCTCTGAAAATCATCCCTCTCTACCATGGTCTCTTTCAAGGATTAGAAGTAGAGTGGACCATGGTGCACAAATTGTGTTTTCCATATCAAACATTCAAATCGTTCCCATAAGGAAGAAATGAATGCTGTTAAAATGAATCACTCAGGATAGGAAAGGTATACGTTTGGGATTCCCAAGGTTGCAACATAGAGTAGGCAACCCAGCTCATAAATAAATATCCTCTTGAGAAAAACAATGACCTTTGTGGTTGGCCAACTAACATCCAGAAAGTTTATAAAATGAACTAGCGGTGATGACATTTTCAGCACAATCACAAGGGAGATATATAAAACCATAATAAGTAGTTAATGGTCATGCCTAGCAATAAAGAACAATAGGAAGAATCCAAAGTAAAACAGTGCATTATTTAGTAACAGTCAGTTGTGTTCTTCACATTGCTATTGGTTAAAAAAAAAAAAAAAGGAGAAAGCTTTCCACTTCGAAAGTAACAAAGATATTTGGGCTTATTAGTTTAATTTGTTTCATTCTGACATGATACAGAAGGAACAAGAGATGGGGAAAAAGGGGAAGGGAAATAAGTATATTTGGGTACCCATTTATGTTAAAATACAGTTAGGTAATAATCTTTAGTCTCAAAGTGAAGATAAATTTATACACTTCCATGTGGTACCATTTTCATTGTTCTACAGTACTTTGTCGAGAAGTTACGTGTATAAATCTTTATTGTGAAATAAATATAATCTTGAAAATTGTGTCCAACCAGCACCTTTATCACCTGTTTTCTAATTCATCTAATCAAAATATGTAAGAATTGACACACTTTATCTCGAAGGTTGATAATTTCCCCAAATTTGTAGACCAGTATAGTCAGTTCTGATGGGAAAGGTAAAATTCCCAGGTTCTATATCAGCATTTCTCAAAATGGTAGTCCGGCTGTTCTTCCTCACATAGATGTTGGTTGTAATGGCTTCTGACAGGAGGAAGGAGGGAAACTGATCCTAGTTGTTCATTCACTTAATAATAAAACAGATTATGAAAATAAGTTTTTTTTTCTTCCAGTTGCTAGAAATTCAGTAATAGAATTTGATTGCAAAGTTTTCATAATTGGGCAACCCATATTCCTTGCATGGTAAATAGGTGTTAGATATTAGAGAAACAAGGGGCCTTTCAATCTGCTGAAATGCTTTGATTGAAGAATGCATGGCAGAGGAAAAAATTGCTCTCTCTATATATGTGCATGTTTTATTTCTTTATTTGATTATTTACCTGAGGTCCATTGGCTGTTGGTTCCAAACTCCTCAAATTTCAGATGCCCAGACAGGATGGATTTCACTTTGTTCTTTATCCTGTAAACATCACAACAGGAAAAAAACCCACATTCAAATATAACTGAATATTTTTTCAAAACCTTAACAGACTCCATAGTTTGCCAACTTCAGAGCCATGATCAACTAATGAATTGTAATGCCCCATTTCAAATAGCTCGTATAAGTAAACTATAACCTGTGGGGGTAATTCACATAAAAAGTACTGAACGGACCTTTGAATTTTAAAACTATAGGAGAGCAGAGAACAGATCTTTAAGCCTTTGAGTCTAAATGGTAGTCTTTGCAATGCTCTGTAAGATTAAGATTTGCTAATCTTGAACCCAAAAAGTGCTTGAGGATAGCTTTAAAACCATCCTGTATATAAATATGGAAGAGTGTTTGGGGATCTTGTTGAGGAAGTTTTATCTGGAGCAATTTTTTTAACAGCTAAGTTCCATTTCCCTAAAAAGACAGTTTATCAAGGAAAACCAGAATCTTTAATTTAGGTTAGGTAATCAGGCAGCATTGTACCTGGATGGAGATATTCTAATTGAATTATTATTGTCAGAGACATGAAATAACCTTTCATGTCTCTGACAATAATAATGTATAATGATGTTTTTAGGATAAAGAAAGCCTGAAGGCCCACCTAGGATATCTAGAATAGAATAGAGCTGGAAGGGACCTTGGAGGTCTTCTAGTCCAGCCCCTTGCTCAAGTAGGAAACCTATACCATTTCAGACAAGTGACTGTCTAGTTTCTTCTTAAAAATCTCCAGTGATGGAGCACCCACAATTTCTGAAGTCAAGCTGTGCCACTGGTTAATTGTCCTCACTGTCAGGAAGTTTCTCCTTAATTCCAGTTTGCTTCTCTCTTTGATCAGTTTCAAACCATTGTTTCTTGTCCTGCCCTCTAGTGCTTTGGAGAATAATTTGACTCCCTCTTCTTTGTGGCAATCCCTTAAATACTGGAATACTGCTATCATGTCACTCAGTGGTGGGATTCAGCCAGTTCACACCACTTCGGCAGAACGGGTAGCTAATGTTTTGTTGCCCAGGCCCAGAGTAGACTTCCGGAAGTGGCATCCACACAGAGAACCCGGTTGTTCACATATTTGAATCCCACCACTGATGTCACCTCTATTTCTTCTTTACTTTAGACTAGGCAGACTTATTTTTCCCAATTGACCAATATACTAAAGCAGCGTTTCTCAATCTGGGCAACTTGAAGATGTGTAGACTTCAGCTCCCAGAATTCTCCAGTCAATTGGGAAAGATAAGTCTGGCAAAAGGAGAGGTGCTTCTACCAAAAATTAAAAAAAATAAATACTTTTGCATTCACACATTGCCCAGAATTCTAATGCGCCATGCTTATTTTTGGCTTATGTGTTGTGTGAATTTAACTATTATGGATTATAAATGCAGCCCACTGTAATTCACTGAGTAAACAATGGCTTAAAATGGCAAAACATAATATCAGGAAATTGTTGAATATTTCCCATCTGGATGCACTTAACTATGGACTGTGTCTTGTTCTGGCTATCAAAATGGATATATTTCTTTAATGTTTCAGAATGAGGAAGGGAATAGGGGAAGGTCTGTCAAACCCCAGGCCTTCTCCCTTGGTGCACATTATTAGAGTCTTTTTAGAGACAAGCAAATAATTTTGCTGTCATTGGTCTTGTTCAAATAGACTCTGTTTATTTATGCAATACACTTGGGGAAGGGTGTTGAAGGGAAGATCACTGGCGAGCAGCTGACACAGAGGCACACTCATCTGAAAACATTCTCAAACAATGCCCTGTCAGAGAAGGTTCACTTTAAGAAAGATTGCTGATGGCACAGTTTGGGCTGCTCGCTCTCCTTCACCATGAAACCAATTTATATTGTTCCAGTAGGGCAAGGAGGATGTAAAATAAGGAAAAATTAGGCTTGTATAACAGGGCACTGTGATCAAACTGCAAAAATGACACAAGTAAAATGGAAAGTCTGGTTTTCGATAGAATAACTGGGCCTTGATCTTCAGTGTCTCTTTCCCCAATAAATAAATAAATAAATAAATGTATGGCATGATTTTGTTGATTCCACATAAACAAGCCTTTTTCAAGATGTGTTGCTTTAATTCCCAGGATTCCTCAATGAGGAGGGCTGTGAATTCTGGGAAGTGAACATATTTGAGAAGGATCTTCTAGGACAGACACATCAAACACAAGGCCTGGGGGCCGGATGCGGCCCGTGAAGTGGTTTCATGTGGCCCACGAAGCCATCCTGGAAACAGTGAGGGAACGGCCCCTGCTGCCTTGGCCCTGGCCCAGGCCGGCTTGGAGCCATCTATGCTGAAATACATTCAGTCTTAGCTCCATAAGCCCCCCCCCCGGATGACCTGAGAGGAACAGTGAGGCTCCTCCAGTGGACCATGCCTTGGCACTTGCCCTGGTCCCACACCCTTCTGCCAGAGACCCTCAGATCTGTCCCACTCCTGCCCAGGCCCCCAAAGGCACCCTTGACGCGAACGATGCAGATCTGGCCACACCCACCCAGTAGGCCACACCCACTCCATCCATGCCCACCCAGTAGGCCACATCCACCCTGGCCACATCCACCCAGCCCCCCAAGGGCAACTGCAATGCTGATGCAGTCCTCAATGAAATTGAGTTTGACACCCCTGTTCTAGGCCAAGGAAGATTAGTATTTTATTCCAGTTGAGGCGGAGAGCTTATTAGTTAGGAAGACCTTTGGTAACTAATTTTATTCAATATTGTGATTAATCATCTTTCAAAAATAAAAACAAATGTGTGCTATGTTTTCCTGCTGCTGTTCGGCATATTACATTATAGAGGGTTGTTTGTTTTTGTGTGTGGTATGAGTCATTTAGCAGTGTTGATCATTGTGTTTGTGACTGCTTCCATGGTTGTGTAACAAAAACATGGGGGCTAACTTGTACTTTAGAGTTCAGAAACATTTCAAGAAGTTTAGTAAGATCAGTTTCACTCATAACTTCAAGTCCATATTTAGGAAGTGCAAGATTGGGAAAATAATTCACCTTTGTTATTTATTTTCTGTGAAAATGGCAGTGTAGCCATATACTTAAAAAAGAATAACCACTGGCTTAATATGTTTAAGAGCCTCTAATCCTGATCAGAGGTACCAGGGACTTTGGGGTAACGATCCAGGACCCCTAAACCATGGAATTTATTAATGTTTAATTTACTAAATTTACATGCCGCCCATTTTGCTTTCCAGAGCACCTGAACAATTCTCACATTGAGTGGGCTGATCACATTTTAAAGGAAGTAAAGTCACACATATTACCATTTCAAGAGGGGAGGGCATATAGTCATTAAGTTCAAAGATCATTACATGATTTAAGTGTGCCACTGGGCCATATTTCCAGGGGGATTGGTTTCTCCTGTGGGCAGCATTTAAATGTCAGAAATGTAAAGGATGCATTTCACCACAAAGATGAAATTATTATTTAAAGAACCATTATGCACAGGTTCCAATAAATCCACACTGAGGGAATGCCACGCTATTTCTTATTCTTACTTTCCAGACTCTTAGAACTTTGGGATAAGTTTCAGTAAACATATTGGATATCAGGGAGATTGACTTCCAGCCCTCTGTCCATCTGCAGCGGAAAAAAATGAGAGATACTTTAGTTGATAATCTTCCAGCTTTATCCATTTTTGGGAATTTAAATCTTTTAAATAGAAAGCCCAGATACCTATTATAATGACTGAAATAAGCCCCTTAGCCTTCCTTCCAATTTCTCAGATGGAATTATTGAGTTTAAAGGAGTAGGTTTTTAAGAGATGTATCATTGGTTTGATTGCAAAGGAGGTGTTTCCTTGCCTTTTCATTAAGAATAAATTCAGCCCAAGGGTGCAGTGTGGCTTGGCAAATAGCATTATAATAGTCAGAGAATACTGCTACTGGAAGCCTGAACTGATGATTAAATTTAAAGTATGCAGTGTCCACATAATGCAAGAAGATTATTGTGTGTGTGTGTGTGTGTGTGTGTGTATGTGTACATGGTGCTGAAGATGCAACTGCTAATTATTGTATGAATTTTTAAATGTAAATGTATTGTAAATTTTGTATAGTACTAGTGTGACCTTATAGAGAAGAAGGAAAAGTTGACAGGGGGCCTGTAATTATAAGACGGTGAAGAAATGCTGTAATTATTTACTATTTTTAGGCCCAGTGTGCACAGCCTCTTAATTTGCATAAGCTTTAGACATTCACACGTTTTCTGCCTTAGCTTGGGGATGATAAATTCTTCTTCCTATGAAAGAGGAAGACAGTTTCCACAAGAAGTTGGCCAACTGGGAGGCTGATTATAATGAACAACAAAATTGTTGGTGGCAGCTTTACCAAATAATAATAATAAAATAAAATAAAAGATGGGGAGAGTTTATTTAGATAAAATTGGTTCTAAACCAAGATTCAAAACAACCCCTGCTTTGGGTCTTGAAAACTTGCGATTTGCTTTTAGAGAATTGACTAAATTATCATGTGGCTAAAGCATTAGCTTAACATAAAGTGTTAACAAAAAACAGGAAGAAAAGCCTGCAGCTCCCTGGTAATCTATTTATCACGTGTAGAGGTTGATTATGACAGTATGTTCTTATTAGGGATGAATATTTTGTGCTCATTAAGCTTACCCCCTTGAGTAAAGTGTACTTTCTTTTTCAGCAAGTACCATACAGTATAATCGGCTTTTATTTTTTCATGTTTAGTTTCCATTTGCTTTGCTGCCTTTTCTTCTTGGAAGAAGTAGCCCAGCGCGTCTGGAAGCATTAGCTCATCTCCTAAGGAATATAGAGGAAGCAATGCTTGAATGGTGAGAAACTACTAGGGTCTTTGGGACAGAGACAGAGAGAAGTGTCCTGGCCCCACAGATAGAAAGGTTCCAATGCAAAGTAGGGATCAGTGTTTCAAATAACAATTAGACAGATTCCTTTCAAAATGGGCAGTCACCCTCATCACTTAAACTAGTGGTCCCCAACCCCCGGTCCATGGACCAACATGCCAGCAACTGGGCTGCACAAACAAGGAAAGCCTCATCCACAGCACGCAGGCAGCACACAAAACCATGCACTCTCCGGTCCGTGGAAAAACCTCTCTCCACATAACCGGTCCCTGGTGCCCAAAAGGTTGGGGACCTCTGACTTAAACTATCATTCCGAGGATATTTTCCCCTTTCCAGTTGCATCCCATTTAATGCATCTTCCATTTCAATGGATTAAAAAATTATAGAGAGGAAAAAATTAACAGCTAGCATTGAGGGCAGTGAGATTAAAGAAGAGGGCCAAGCTCGTTCTATAGCTTCTATAAAGACCATGATTATTACTCACCTCACCTCTAAATTACCTCAGTTTCAAATGACTGCTTTCAAATGACTGGAGTGAACAGTGCTGAAGTCAAAGTTGTAGCTAACTCTGCAATCATTGAGATAGTCAAAATGATTAAAATAGGCCCCAAGGGAGCTCCCAAAACTCTTTGTATGCTAAAATGACAATTGTGGTTCAATGTAAGCAAATATGAGGTGATGTGTTTGAGGACCATTCCTAACTTTACAAACCGTATATATACATATACAACTGTATATGTATAACTTTACAAACTATATATGAGGCCTGGGAAAGGATCTTCAGGTTGTGGTGGACACCTGAAAGAAGGTCATCAAGAAAGAAATTGAAAACATCAGTCTTGGGCTCGTAATGTCTGTGTACAACATTTCATATCTATACTGTATAGATATGTATTCATATCTATACTGTCCCCAGCACATCAAAATATTATATTAAAATATATTAAAATTGGGAAAAAAAGGACAGATGACTTAGCAATTCCACTACAGGGAAAATGGCAGCATTTGCGACGTTCTGGTTTAGTTTTGTTCTTGTTTTTTTTTTTTTAAATAAAAAGGACAAGTAAGGATTTGTAAAACTTTTAAGGAGGAAATGACAAGAAAGTTTGTTTTTCTTTGCCTTAATACGACAACTTAGATAATGCAAGTGCTGAGAGATGCAAATAACAAGTAATTAAATATGTAAGGCACTATTCTGATAGGAAGTAAAAAATAGTATATATTTTAGAAGAATAGCCTTTATTGGTTAGCTGAAGTTCCACTAATTTGTGTAAGGGTACGTTCATTCTCAAAGCCCCTTTTCACTGCAATCCTAACCAAGAAAACCTATAATTGTTGGTTGACAATTCCAATATCTTGGTGTTGTGTGTTTGTTGTAATTAAAGAGTTTTCTCCTTGAATTACACAAGTAAGTTTCGATTCTATATGAGTCAACACTTGAAATCTGAAGTTCTGTCATCCAAACTGAAGCTCACCCTCCCAATGTGGGTTAAGTCTAAAGAGCCTTATTGGAAGCGGGTCGAGGGGATGTGGGGAAAAAAAATGATGCTACATTTGATACTGATTCCTGGGAAACCTCAGTCACCTCTCATCCTGTCATACCATTTGCACATCATAATCGTATTTATGACATGCTTTGGTTTTATGCTTCTATGATACTCTTAGATCCTTTGAAGGTGCTCTTATGGTCCACTATAGAGTTTCCATTGCAATGTTTGTTTGCCAGTTTCACCCATGTCTAGTATTCTCTCCCTCCCCCCCCCCGTTAATAAAGCTAGCTCTGATTTTTTTTTAATGTTCTAAACCTGTGCATTTACCAGCTTTTCATGCTATCCCCTGATTTTTGGAAATGTCAATCCAGCACACACAAAAAATCATGCAGATACAAAGGGCAGAACATAATTGTTATGTTTGTTACCATTGTTATGATTCTATCTTTCACAATAGCTGCTGAACAAACATTATTCAAATTAAAAACAAGTAAGAGCTGAGGAAATTTTCAACAAAGGCTGACACTGGAGAAAATCTGGAGTGTATTTCATTACACTTGAGGATGTTTTGATGTAGTTCATTCATCTAAAAAGGTGACTCTCTAAAGCAGAGGTCCCCAACCTTTTGGGCATCAGGGACGGGTGGAGAAAGGTTTTTCCATGGACCGGAGAGTGTGTGGTGTGTTGTCTGCATACCATGGATGGGGCTTTGCTTGTTTGTGCAGACCAGTTGCTGGCATGCTGCAGCCCGGTACTGATTCACGGACCGGGGGTTGGGGACCCTTGCTCTAAAGCAGTTAACCAAGGTCAATGGTAGCTACAGATATTAGCAAATAGGACATTAAGGAATATCTTATAAATGTTTTGGAAATTACTGTATCTCTTTTGCTGTTTTTCTCCCCTTGGATTTCACCTTTTGGGATAGTTAAACTATAACTTTGGATGCCAGAACTGTAAATTGCTTAGCAGTAAGGCAGTTTATTTCTAATTTATATTTTCTGCATCTTGCAATTCAATTAAATTTAAGATTTGAATCTTTTCCTGTCCTGTTTGAACCTTTTTTTTGTCTTGTTCCATTGATCAAAGACTAAAAATATGAAAAACCAGAAAATATACATGTATTAAAACAAAGAGTATTTTTTTGTCTTTTTCTGTCGATCAAATCTTTATTATGGTCATAGACAGATATACTATATTTTTAAAAAAAAATCTGAAAGAAGGGATAGGATCACTACATAGAAATTGGATGTCTTGTTCCCATTTTCCTGCATCTATTGAACAACAATGAATATGTTCCATAACAAGAAGATCAAATGGGAGAATTGCATGGCAACAACCAGCATATAGATTATGTACTCTGTCTAATTTTTAAAATTGTTATAGAGTCCTTATTTTCTCAATGGATAGATCAGTTTTGACTGTGCATAATTACCATGTGCAAATAAAAGTCAAACAAATGTTTCAGTTACTATCCAATTACTATTCCACATGTTTCAGGATCCGAGAAGCTTATTGGGATATTAATCAAGAAATAGGACAAAAAGAATCCAGTATACCTGCAAAGTTTAAATCTGCAGTTGAGCAATATTGAGAAAGATAACTGTTTCTGTATTGGACTTATAGGATTGCCAGCCAAACATCTATGTCTAGCCTGAAAAATAATCATAGGGAAAGTTGTAACTCAGAGTATCATTGTAATGTGCTACATTGCACCCACAGCAGTGTTGACAGTGTAAATTATTTTGCACAGGAACAACAGCAGTATACGTAATGCAAACTGATTGCATGCAGCTGATTGGATTTCATATAACAATCCTTCAGATCCACAGAAACCACATGATAAACATCTAATACATTTAATCCCTTTGTGTATTTTCTGAATGCAGCTTTCTTGGACCATATGATGGAAGGAGAAGCTTTGTCAGACTCTCTAGTTGGATGCAAAGTACATCATTCAATTTTTTTTTTAATTCAAATGCAGTCTCCTCTTATTGCTTGTTAAAAGGTCTGCCACCCTGTGTGCAAACAGGCTTATAGCAACCCTAGGCTAGGATGCCTTATTTATTCAAATTGGGTGGGCAATGGGAATTGGACCCAGGTAATTGCTTTTTTTTAACAAAACACGGTGAAATCAACATAGTTTTACAAATCAGATTTACGTGGAATTTGCGTACACATACTGCTTTTAAAACTTGAGATTTATGGTGACAGGCTTGGCCAAAAAATAGTCAGATTTTTCTACATTATAATTGTATAGACAAAGAAAAACAGCTTGACTTCATTGCTCTTTGTTCTTAGTGTTGCTATTATTGTTTTAATCCAATATTTGAAATGCATGCTCTTGCCGTGCATAATGAAATGTGACAAATCTATATCAACCCTCTTTCTTAATAGGGAGCCTGCAATATTTTATCAGGGTAGCTAGTCTATCAATTTGATTGATCGTTCCTGAATCTTGTTGTTGGATCATATTACAACCCAGTCAACAGCTATGTTGTTAAGGCATGTTGTGGCACCTTAGTTACAAGTATCCTTTCATTTCTGTTAGAATTCAATAAGCAAGGTGACAGCAGAACTATAAATGCATATAATGTGCATTATATATTTGTATAATAAATCTTCTTTGAAAATTCTATGATATTGGTCCTTCCTTCCTTCCTTCTCACGTGTAAGGACAGCAAAGATATTTCATACCCTTAGTGCAGTGGTTCTCAACCTTTTTAATGCCGCGACCCCCAACCGGTCGTAAGTCGAGGACTACTCAACCGGTCGTAAGTCGAGGACTACTCAACTGGTGCAACACCGTTTGCAGAATGGGACTTTTGGCGGGCTCAGCAGGGCAGAGACAGCCTGGACAATTCCTATTGGCTTTTGAAAGCCAATAGAATTAGACTCTATTCAAGAGAGTCTATTCTATTGGCTTTCAAAAGCCAATAGAATAAAAGGGAGTAGCACAGCTAAGGAAAAGGGGGAAAAAATGGCGGACTGCGTTGTTTGGCGACCCCCGTGAAATGGTCATTTGACCCCAAATGGGGTCCCGACCCACAGGTTGAGAACCACTGCCTTAGTGTGTAGTGAATAACAAATACAAAGCATTTTTGCTGCTGTCAAAGTTGCGGTTCAGAAGTTGTATCTGAATATAGTGGGCCTCAGTATTGTTTTTATTTCATAAACAGGATTAACAGCCAAGTTCCATCTTTCCTTAACAGGAAAAAAGTGCCTGGTATTTTCAAAGTTTTTGTGTAGCTACAGTTGCAAATATTTCATCTCAGCACATCAGAAGAGAACAAAACACCTCTACTGTCTGCCTGATTGTACATGAACAACTAGTCCAGCCAACACTGCCTGTCATTTTTTCTTACATATGTGTTCCCTTTCATAAAAAGAAATATATTCCACCCCTGCCTATTGAGATGGATACCAGGCGCTGAGTAAGCTTCTTTTCTTAAACAAGGCATCAGAAAAAGATATTACAATGCAGTGATGTTCTCTACAATAGCCAAAGGTTGTGCAATTTCTGACCCACGTGACGTGTGACCAGTGGTGGGATTCAAATATGTGAACAACTGGTTCTCTCTGTGTGTGGATGCCGCTTCTGGAAGTCCATTCTGGACCTGCACAACAAAAAATTAGCTACTGATTCTGCCAAAGTGGTGCGAACTAGCTGAATCCCACCACCGCTTGTAACCCATCAACAATATGTGAAGGTCTCTCAGGGACTTTCCAAGACTGTTACTTTGTCTTGGTAATCAACAATAATACATTTATTAAAATTTTGGTGAGTCAGCAAACATGAAAAAAGTTGTGTTAGGTTTTTAGGAGAAGTTGGAAAAGCCTGAAGAAATTTGGAAGATCCACGTTCATATAGAATATTTGATTGTAGGTGCCATCTAGTCCCTTGTCGCTTGCAAGAATTCTAGATCTGTTCTAGAGTTCTAGAGCTGTTTCCCATTCTATAACCCAGGCATTTCCCCAGGATCCCATAATTGCTGAAATCTCATATGTGTGAAGCAGAACCATGCAAGATTTCAATAAGGTTTGGGCATTCTTGTGCAAGATTCAAAATCATTCAGGATATTAGCCATGGGAGATCACTCCTTGTTAGCCTGTATTTGAAGGATTGTTGTTGTTGTTGTTAATTGTGAAGTTGTGTCCAACCCATCGCGACCCCATGGACAATGTTCCTCCAGGTCTTCCTGTCCTCTACCATTTTCTGGAGTCCATTTAAGTTCACACCTACTGCTTCAGTGACTCCATCCAGCCATCTCATTCTCTGTTGTCCCCTTCTTCTATTGCCCTCAATCTTTCCCAGCATTAGGCCCTTCTCCAGTGAGTCCTTCCTTCTCATTAGGTGGCCAACGTATTTGAGTTTCAACTTCAGGATCTGGCCTTCTAAAGAGCAGTCGGGGTTGATCTCTTCTAAGACTGACCGGTTTGAACGCCTTGCAGTCCAAGGGACTCGCAGGAGTCTTCTCCAGCACCATAGTTCACAGGCCTCAATTCTTTTGCGCTCAGCCTTTCGTATGGTCCAACTTTCACAGCCATACATTGCAACTGGGAAAACCATGGCCTGGACTATACGCACTTTTGTTGGCAGGGTGATGTCTCTGCTTTTTAGTATGCTGTCTAGATTTGTGAAGGATTAGCCTAATGCTAATAAAACTGCTTGAAATCTCTAGCTACATTTGTTTAAAGCTGCATTTGTTTTCACTGAAGTCTTCAAGCGGACGTTAGACAGTCGTCTGTCGAAGATTTAGCAGCAGAATCCAACTACTACACATGGAGCAAAAGCCCAAACTCCTTTCAACTCTTGATTCTGTGTAAAATAGACACTGATTCATTTGAATAAGTTTTGCTCTCTTTAATCTCCATTGTTCTAAAGGACAGTGCTGTGTTCCCAGTGCTGTGCCTTTTGGGTTTCCATTCAAATGAAGAAATGCTTGCTGGTAGCAAAGATCATGATTTCAACCTGCTTTGGTGCCAATATATTTTTGCCTTCTTGTGGGAAGCTTGAATCTCAACAAAGGAAATTACCTAGATTGGCTTTCAAGAATTATAGGCTGGTCTCTTTCCAACCTGCCTGGAAATGCTGAGGACTGAAGCTGGGACCTTGGCTTGCAAAACAGACAACGTATTTCTGGGTTACAACCATTCTCCTCTGAAAGGTGTCTTGGGCTTCAGAATGCTTGTTCTCCAAATATCTGGGAGAGAAAGTAATATTAATTTCATTCCTGCAAAGGACCATCACTAATGGGAAGCCACAGGATTCTATAGCCTGCTTTCTTCTAGACCAGGGGTAGGCAACCTTGGCTTTTTTATGACTCGTGGACTTCAACTCCCAAAATTCCTGAGTCAGTATAGCCTTACCTTGTTCTAGACACATCTGCCAAGGTACCTTAGACTTTCCATCTAGTCTGTGGCACTCACCACACAGGCTGTTCAGTTCTTGCCTGTTGGAGGCTACTAATATTTCAGTTATGTTTTAGCTAGGTGCTTAGCTCTTGTTTTGGGAAGACAAACATGAGTGAGAAGCCTACTAAAGAATAACCAGAGGTACATTTTTGAGCTCAAATTCGTTTCAAGTCTAACCAAATTACCACAAAATGCAAAGGAACTAACATTAGAAAGGAAGAATTCGTGGGATCGACTGAAATCCTTTTTTGTCGCTATACATTTCAATCTTGTCACTTCTTTTGTTACAGAATGATCTGAAGGAAGCAGATAATTTGACCGTCTCACCAGCATTGTTAAGTTTTACCACTGATTTTACTGAGGGGTCTTATCTTCATATTGAAGTTTTGAGAAGGAAAATGGGAAGAAGTGGGGGTTTTTATGACATTACTTTTTTAATAGAATTCGGAGCTTTGTATGCAGCCCAAATATATTATCAGGAAGTCTAATAAAACTGACTTAACATTTGGAAACATTTAAGAAATATAGAGCCATTTATTGACTGGAAAGAAGGAAAAGGAGATAAAGAATTGACAGTCGGAAAACCTTTCCCTTGGAAGAGTGGTGCAAAATTCATTCTCAATTATTTTCCAACTGCATCACCCTCCCTTATCGGCTAGCAGAGCCACAAGGCATGATGCCAAAGGAGTTAACAGTCTGGCAGGTTTTTTTTTTAAATAATTCTGATCCAAAGAATGTGTGACAGGCCTTTTGCACCATATGGTGCCCAAGAGTTAATCCGGGGAAGGAGGGTGGACATCTAGGGAGACTTATGTTGAAATGCCATTTAGAAGAGAAACATGAACTTGTGATGGCAAAAGTCCAGAAGTCTAAACAAGCAAGGCTAGAGAGCCAAGAGGACAGGAGCTAAGGGAGGGAGGCATATGATCACAGGCTGCATTTCAGAAAGCTTATCTGAATTTAATTCCCCAGCTATGGTTTCTTCACTGCACTCCTGGAAAAGGACAACCTTGTTACCAAACTGCAGATTGTATTACTCCTAGAAGAGAGGCCCCAACTGGCATCAGTTCACCCTGATCTGATCACCTCATTACAGGTTGGGATATGGGGCCCAGTGGTTGGTCAGACCGTGGTAGATTTTTTTTCTTATGAGATTGACAGCGCACCGGCCTGGCAGCACAGTTGGATGGGTTGATTGGCCTTGAAAGCACCGCTACCCTGTCAGCTTTTACAAAAGCAAATTGAGCTTGTATCAGTGGAGTCCTCTCAACACTGGAATCTGTGTGAGTTAGTTCTGCGCTCAACTTGGATGGAAGCCAGCACTGACCCAACTGGGGAAAAGGACTCTTCGCGTTCAGATCCAGGTTCTGCAGAGGCAGGTTTCCCTGGCACATTGACAGGGCAATTAGCCTAACTCAGTGGTAGGATTCAGCCGGTTTGCACCAGTTCGGCAGAACCGGTAGCTAATTTTTTGTTGCCCCAGGCCCAGAATGGACTTCCAGAAGCGGCATCCACACAGAGAACCGGTGGTTCACATATATGAATCCCACCACTAGCCTAATTGGAAATAGGAGTTTTCATCTGTCTTTGTAAAAAAAAAAAAAAAGCAACGAAATCAAATTGGGTAGCATAGGATAGCAAAGTTAAAAAAAAGGAGGGGGGAGTTCACTGACCCTTGTGATGCAGTCCTGTGGTCACTTGGTATCTTTTTGGGACAGTGCATTAATGTACTGTATCTAAGCAGATTCATGGGAATGACTTTATATTTTAAAGATGTTGATGTAATATTCTAAAGCAAGAGGCATACGTGGATCACGTTCTTTTTCCCCACTAAAAAGAACTACTAACAATAAACTAAATAAGCATTTCATAAAAATAAAAAGGCTGTCATTTTTCATGTAAAGGGAAATATCAAGAGGTGTGCTTTTGAAGGCAGTATTGAAATTGGGACAAGTAACTCTCATAATCCTTAAGCAAATCCTCATTCAGCAAAGGATTTTTGATTTCACAGAAAATGATTGTGTATATGTCCACGAAAGAGACCTAAAACAAGATGGAGTGACGACATCAGCAAGTATTGTGGGCCCAACTGGCAAAGGAAAAGCTCAGGACTGTATTGGTTGCAAACAGTGGATAGACAATGGCTAGAATGATGATGATTATTACATGTATATGTATTTACAGTGCTTTTTTTGAAGAAAAAAAAGATGCTGGAACTCACACATGTTATACAACCCGACTTGCCTACCCTACAAAGTTCCATCCAAAATGCTCCGTTCTGGGCGTTCTATGACAGAAAAAGCCCTGTATATATATGTGTGTATGTAAAAGGCCGCAAAAGAATTGAGGCCTTTGAACTGTGGTGCTGGAGAAGACTCCTGCGAGTCCCTTGGACTGCAAGGCGTTCAAACCGGTCGGTCCTAGAAGAGATCAACCCCGACTGCTCTTTAGAAGGCCAGATCCTGAAGTTGAACCTCAAGTACTTTGGCCACCTAATGAGAAGGAAGGATTCACTGGAGAAGAGCCTAATGCTGGGAAAGATTGAGGGCACTAGAAGAAGGGGACGACAGAGAATGAGATGGCTGGATGGAGTCACTGAAGCAGTAGGTGTGAATTTAAATGGACTCCAGAAGATGGTAGAGGACAGGAAGACCTGGAGGAATGTTGTCCATGGGGTCGCGATGGGTCGGACACGACTTCGCAATTAACAACAACAACATGTGTATAAAACTTAGAAAGGTCCTCTTTGTACATATAGTCTTTTTTCTATCAGTCTATCAATCTTTCTATACCACTTCCACCCCTTCTCTCTCTCTCTCTCTCTCTCTCTCTCTCTCTCTCTCTCTCTCTCTCTCTCCCCCTCTCTCTCTCTCACACACACACACTCACACACACTCACACATAGACAGAAAAAGAGAACAGATTTGGCATTACTGTTACACTAGGAAGCTCTCTAGATTCCCTGTTGCTTCCTAGCATCTTACTGAATGAGTACAGTTTGCAGCCAGCACTTGGTTGGTTGATTTATTTATTTACTACATTTGTATGCTGTTCATACAAGGTTCTGACTAGCTAACAAGCAGAAGCACCAAGCAAGAGACTCTCCATAAAAAAAACAAATAAACCCACTTAAATCATCTTCATGATTATTATCATCATCTCGATGCCAGAGAACAACATAGGCAGGTGTGTGTCCACCAATGTACCCCAACATTCCTCATGAGCTAGATTAGGGGTAGGCAACTTTGGCTCTTTTATGACTCGTGGACTTCAACTCCCAGAATTCCTGAGCCAGCAATGCTGGCTCAGGAATTCTGGGAGTTGAAGTCCACGAGTCATAAAAGAGCCAAGGTTGCCTACCCCTGAGCTAAATGGAACAGCCAGGTCTTAATTGCCCTCCGGAAACCCAGACGGTCTGTCAAATCCTATCTTGGATTTGTGGATAGATGGGACCTGGAGGAGGTTGACCCTGTTCAAACCGATTGGATGAGAAGGCAGTCCTAGAGATAAGCAGATCTAGAGCCACATTGGGCCTTAAAGGTGACAATCAGTACTTTGAACTGTACCTGAAATCCAACCAGTAGTAACTGGAACTCCAGAACAGAGAGGCCATCAGAGTGTAATGCTCAGGCTGCCACATTTGACCCAGCTGCAGCTTACAAATACTTTTCAAGGGCAGCCCCATGTTAACTGGCGTGTTAACAGTTGTCAGATACGATTATCTATGTTTCTGAAATTCTGAGGAATGATTGCCATAGTACACTCTACAAATGGGATGCCTATGAAGAGAAATGGCGTAGCTTGACGAATATTGGAAAAGAAGAACCATATTCAGCCAGGTCTTTAGCACTGTCCTAGACTCAATCCAGGACCAAAGAACAAAGGGCTATGAACGATTTTGCTTCCATTCTCCCTGTAGGAATAGCACTATTAGTAGCAATATGATCAGCTCATTTGAACTTTCCATGAATGGATATATTCAGTTGCTAGGAGAAGTTGACATTTTGGAATGATCTTTCCCAGGAGGTTAAAAACAGCATTTCCCTTGATAGCTTTGCAGAACTCTTTTAAATTATCTTGTCCTTATAGACAGGATAGTCCTTCAGGTTTGAAGACGACACTCTGTTGAGCAGTTCATCTGTGGACACAGAGGGACTCTGTGCGTTCAGTCTGGAAGGCAGATTCTCGCACAATTTTGAGGCACTGGAAGTCCATTGTTGTAATAACCGTGGATGTTATTCAGTGATGCTCCTCATGGTTTTCTGTTAGTTTTTGGCAGTGCTTGTCTTCAAAGCCAGTGGAGGCTTCATAGCACAGGACTGGCCCACTGGTTGTGTCAGCAGCTGCAGCTTCTAGCTTTGGCTGGATGTCACAATAGTGTAGGGCTTATTCACCATGTCATTGTAACACTTGCATGGGTCAACCTCGAAGTCTCATCCCAGATTCCAATAAACTAAAGCAGGGGTCCCCAACCCGTGGTCCGTGTACCAGTACCAGGCCGTGGCATGCCAGAAACCAGTCCACACAAACAAGGAAAGCCCCATCCACAAGATGCAGGCAGCACACAAAACCATGTCCCCCCCGGTCCGCAGAAAAACCTCTATGCACGTAAACAGTCCCTGGTGCCCAAAAGGTTGGGGAACCTCTGTGTTGAGTCGTGGCGGGAAAACAGACACGAGAAGCAGCTGGAGCTCTCAGTTTCATTTATTCAGCGTTCAGCTTACAGGAAGATGGCTTCAGCCTCGCCCAAACGCCTCGCAGCCTCTTATATAGGCAACTCCCGGGTAAATGGGTTACTTTTCCCGCGCCAGCACCCGCGCATGCACACGGCGCTGGCGACAGCCTGTCTGGTCCCGGGCAGCTTTGCACCTGCTCGGGACTGCCTGCAAACGCCCGAGCCGTTTGCAAAGGCTCGGGACATAACACCCCTTTCCCCCGGGCTAAAACTACTACCAACATACAACATTTATTTTATATGACATTTTGCTCCCCAATGTTCCAACTGTTTACTGGCTTTTGCTTTGCCAGCAATGTTATGTAGTCTTCTAGGTACTTGGGAGATTTCTTTGCTCTCTGTGACCTTCTTAGCTCTGAATTACTGGCATAATCCCCCTGACTGGAGGGAGGCGTGAGCCTGTTCTCTCTATTGTGCCCTGGTGTCTTCCAAGGACTGTGCCCCGATGCCTGGCCTGCTTGCTTGCCCACCGTGCTCGTCAGGCCAGGGCTTCTGTTGCTTTGTGACCTGGTTGTCCTACCTAGCTGTAGACCCTCAGGCCCCTTGAAGTGATAGCCACTGCTGGGCGTCTCTGTAGAACCTCCTAGGTCAGTCCAAGACCTGTCAGAGGCTGTCCATTCCCTGAACCCCATTCTGTGTTCGGGCTCGTGTGGGTTTCTGTACTTTCCCAAAACTCAGGTGTTCCCTGATTTGTGCTAGGGTGTTGTAGTCGGGACTTGGTTCCTCGACTAACTCTGTGTATGTTTGACCCCCTGTAGATTTGGGGTAAGGTCAGGCCAACCTTGGGAATTGTGTGCCAGTTCTCTTGCGGGGAATGATTTGTTGGGATGCCCCCGGGTATCCTCCGTTGCTGGAGTGCTGTGTGATGTGTGTGGAAAGTGAGTATGCCCCCCCGGGGTGACTCCCTGGCTGGAGTAGGCGTGAGTGCCTGTTGTGTGGGTAAGCTCCATGACTTTCCTTTTCGGAGCAATTGCAGAACCTTGGGACGAGCCGTTTGTGGCTCCCTCAGTGGAGATGGGCAGTAGCTCTTGCCCTTCCCTTTGCTCCAAAGGGTCCCCCTCCCCCCCTGGAAAAGACCCAGGAGTCTCAGCAGAAAAGTCTCGCCTAGAGCGAAGTTGGTCGATGTGCCGACGCAGGACACGACCGTTGTCCAGGGCAACCTCGTAGGAGAGAGGACCTGTGATCCTGGACACAGAAGCGGGGACCCATGTATGACCAGGCCCGTAATTGCGAGCCCAAACCGGGGCACCCACAAGTAGTTGTCTAGGTGCCCTAGGATGTGAGGTAGATGAAGGCAGTCTGTCCGGATGCAACCGGTCAAGTCTAGTAGTAAGTTGGCGCCCCCAACGAAGTTCAGCTGGACTTCTCCCTGTAGAAGTGGACGGTGTGGTGCGATAAGAAAGGAGAAAGTCAGCCAACCTGTGATGCCAGTCCCCGTAGGTGAGTCTCTTCAAGGCGTCCTTTGCGATGCGCACCATGCGTTCAGCCATACCGTTGGTGGACGGGTGAAAAGGCGCAGACGTGGCATGACGAATCAGGTTTGCCTGTAAGAAAGCTTGGAATTCGGAGGAGGTGAATTGAGGGCCGTTGTCGGACACAATGACATCTGGCAGCCCGTGTGCAGCAAAAATCCCCCTCAGTACCTGAATAGTCTTTGCAGTGGTGGTGGATGAGACAGGCACAACCTCAAGCCATTTTGAATGGCTGTCAACAAGGACCAAGAAGAACTGGCCCTGAAAGGGCCCAGCGTAGTCAATGTGCACCCTAGACCATGGGGACTGTGTTTCCTCCCATCTATGCACAGGAGCTTGGGGCATCTCTGGGCGAGATCGTTGGCACAGGTGGCATGCGTGTACCTTAGCCTCAATATCTTTATCTAACCCAGGCCACCACAAGTGGCTGCGCGCAAGAGCCTTCATACGAACAATGCCAGGATGACCCTCGTGGAGGGATTCTAAGACCCTAGTCCTCATTGAGGTGGGAATGACAACTCTGTTTCCCCAAAGCAGACAACCCTGAGAAAGGGACAGTTCGTTCCTTTTGGACCAGACACTCTGAAACTCAGGACTAGGGCAGTGCTCAGGCCACCCGGACAGGACCCAGGAGCGGACACGTGAAAGTGTGTGATCTGTACCCGTTTCAGCGGTAACATCCCTGGCACTAAGAGGGAGCTCGGGCAAGGCTTGGATTGATAGAATGTTGACAGCTGGCGCGGGGTCAGCTTCTACTACTGGCAGAGGCAATCTACTGAGGCCATCAGCATGGCCCATTTCTTTTCCCGGCGTTGGAGTAATGAAAAATCATATGCGACAGAAATAGACCAACTAAGCATTCTAGGGGAAATGATGTGGGGAGTCTGCTTACGTGTGGTAAACAGTCCCAGCAGAGGCTTATGGTCAGTGAAGACCGTGAAATGCCTGCCATATATAGAAAATCGTGGAATTTTTTAATTCCAGCAACAACAGCCAGAGCCTCCCTGTCTATCTGAGCGTAGTTGCGCTCGGCAGAAGACAGTGTTCGGGAGTAGTATGCAATAGGAACCTGAGTTCCATCAGACCTGAGGTGACTCAGGACAGCTCCAACCCCGTAGGGGGACGCATCACAAGCGATGCACACAGGGAGAGACTCGTTGAAATCTGCAAGAACACTGTTAGAAGTGAGCAAGGCCTTGACTTCTTTAAAGCAAGCCTCATGCGCTTGTGACCACAGCCACACAGCCTGTTTGTCTAGTAGCCTGTGAAGAGGCTCAGCTCCACTAGCTTTATGTGGAAGAAAAGAATTGTAGAAATTCAGGAGGCCTAGAAAGGCCTGAAGTTCGGCCTTAGACTTTGGCCTGGGTGCATCTAAAATAGCAGTTAGTTTGGATTCAGCAGGATTAATCCCAGCAGCATCAATTTTGAATCCCAGAAATTCAGTAGAAGGCACCCCAATCTGGCATTTGTCTTTTCTGAGCTTGAGGCCTGATTTCCTGAATCTTAACAGGACAGCCCTAAGCCTTTCAGCTAGAATGTGTGTGGAGTCTCCTGCAATCAAGACATCGTCAAAGTAGGGGCAGACCCCTGGTATACCTCGTAGTGTGTTTTCCATAACGCTTTGGAAAATCCCAGGAGCGACATTCACTCCAAACTGTAGCCTTTTTACTTTAAAGGCACCCCTGTGGGTCACAATGGTCTGAGCTATGGCAGCATCATCATCAACAGGCAGCTGTTGATATGCTTGAGCTAGGTCAAGCTTTGCAAAAACACGCCCCCCCTTGAGAGAGGCCAGGATGTGACTGACCACAGGAACAGGATAGGCATGTTGCTGCAATGCCTTATTGAGTGTGCATTTGTAATCAGCACAAATGCGAATGTCCCCATTTGCCTTTAGAGGCGTGACAATGGGGGTCTCCCACGGGCTGGAATCAACAGGTTCTAGGATTCCCTGTTGGATTAGTTTGTCTAGTTCAGTGTCAATCTTACTTTTTAAAGCAAAAGGGACCCTTCTTGCTTTAATCCTAATGGGAGTGACAGTGGGGTCTAGCTTTAAGGACACAGGTGGTCCTTTGAATGTGCCCAGCTGGGGGCTGAAAACATCTGCAAATTCTTTGCAGACTTCCTGTAGGTCGAGTGTTTGTAAGCTGTTGAGTCCTGTGACGTGTATCCCCAGGGCCTCAAACCAATCGAGTCCTATGAGACTCGTTCGTTCACCCCCACTACTAATAAGTCTAGTGGACCTTCAAAACTACTTGTATTGCACGTTAAGGGTGGCCTCCCCCTTAACACACACTCTTGAGTTCTGAAAATCTGTTAACACAATATCAGAAGGCCTTAACTTGGCCTAGATCACTTTGGAACAAATCTTCCTAAATGTATGCAATGAAATGAATGGACAGGGCAGACCCTGTGTCTAGTTCCATAGATAATGGAACCCTTGTAGCTTCACGTTGAGTGACAGCTTTTCTTCATGGGCTTGTGTGTGCCTGTTCTACAGATGCTTCTTCGCGAAGCGCAAAAACCTACCCTATTCTGGCTGGGGAATCTGGTACCCTTCAGGCGTTCTTCTTGGGGTTGTGCCTTTCGTCGGCCCAGGCACACAGCTGCAATATGCCCTTGTTTACCGCATGCCCGGCAGGTAGCGGAGCGGAACTTGCAGTCGGTTCTCCTGTGGCGACCTCCACAGCCAATGCACTTGAGCGGAGCCGAAGAGCTTCCCTTCTGGTTCTCTTCCCTCGCGGGGTGTAGACGGTCGACTTCCTCGTCCGGATCCTCCTCGGAGTTTCGTTGGACGTCTTCCTGGTGCACGGACGCACCCTCTGCACTGCTTCTGATCGGCCGCATGTTCTTGACGGCGCCGCCTGCTGCTTCTTCTGCAGTGACTTCCCTTAAGGCGTCTTGGAAGGATAATTCTTCCTTTGCGAAAAGTCTCTGTTGTAGCTCGCGATGCCTTAACCCGCACACGAATCGGTCCCTCAGTCGTTCCTCGAGGTCCTTGAACTCGCAGGGCTTGGCGGACTTCCGTAACGCGGCGATGTATTCCTTGGCTGACTCACCGGACCGTTGATCCCTTTGTTCGAAGGTGTGGCGCCATGAGATAACGGACACCTTGGGATGGAAATGCTCCTTCAGCAGCTTCTTCAGGTCTGCATAGCTTACAGACTCTACTGGGACAGGTGCTGCAAGGTTTTCTGCGATTTTGAAGGCGTCTTGGCCGCAAACGCAAAGCAGGGTGGCCGCCTTCAAGCTATCTTCCCTCACTTGGTTTGCCTTGAAGTAGTTCTCCATTCTGGATACGTAGGACTCCCACCGCTCTGGATGTGAGACGTCGAATTCCGAAAGCCTTCCGATTTTCGCCATCTTCGGATCTTCAGGAGACGGGTCTATCAGCCAGCCTACCCCCGAATGCGCACCGGACTGGCGGGCAGCTGCCGAGTCGACGCCGTTCCTCTTTCGCCACTCAGGACTCCTTGGGTAAGCTTACACTTCTTCCTTTCCAGGTAGTGCAAGGCATCCCACCTTCGTCGCCAGTGTTGAGTCCGTGGCGGGAAAACAGACACGAGAAGCAGCTGGAGTTCTCAGTTTCATTTATTCAGCGTTCAGCTTACAGGAAGATGGCTTCAGCCTCGCCCAAACGCCTCGCAGCCTCTTATATAGGCAACTCCCGGGTAAATGGGTTAGTTTTCCCGCGCCAGCACCCGCGCATGCGCACGGTGCTGGCGACAGCCTGTCTGGTCCCGGGCAGCTTTGCACCTGCCCGGGACTGCCTGCAAACGCCCGAGCCGTTTGCAAGGCTCGGGACATAACAATGATGTCACCAGGTATCCTTTCAACCCAGAAACACCTTAGGTGTTTCCAACACAAACACAAGTGCAAACTCCAACTAACTTATTCAGCCAAATGTGCTGGATTCTATCCAAATGCAAGTAAGATTTTAGATAGAGTTTCACATCCACTCCTCCCAGGAGCCAGCAGAACTGAGAATCCTCACCCACAGTTTCAAGTAAACATGGAGGGTGTGATGTGGTGGGATGGTCCCTGGGAATTCCTCCCAAGATTTTTACCCTGATGAGATGTGGTGTCAGGTGGCACCAAATTTTCCAACAATATATCACAATTCCATGCCAAAAAGATATCAGGAGACTTAGCCCCTTACCAGCTGTAACATATGGCTGTGGAAATTAGATCATTAAAAAGCTTGAATGAAGAAGAATTTTTGTTGGAAGTGCCTTGGACAGCAAGAACAAAATGAAGTAAACCTAGACTCATTGGGGGAAGCACTAATAATGCAGCTAAAGTTAACCAAGGCACAGGTCATTGGAGAAGATACTAATGAGAAGAAAGAAGGAAGAAAAAAATAGTAGAAAGCAGAAGAAGCAGAAGAAGCGAAGCAGGAGGAGAAGAAGGAGAAGGAGAAGGAGAAGGAGAAGAAGAAGAAGAAGAAGAAGAAGAAGAAGAAGAAGAAGAAGAAGAAGAAGAAGAAGAAGAAGAAGAAGAAGAAGAAGAGAAGAAGAAGAAGAAGAAGAGGAGGAGGAGGAGGAAGAGGAGGAGGAGGAGGAGGAGGAGGAGAGGGAGGAAGAAAGAAGAAGAGAAGAAGAAGAAGAAGAAGAAGAAGAAGAAGAAGAAGAAGAAGAAGAAGAAGAGGAGGAGGAGGAGGAGGAGGAAGAAGAAGAGGAGGAGGAGGAGAGGGAGGAAGAAGAAGAAGAAGAAGAAGGAGGAGGAGAAGGAGAAGAAAAAGAGGAAGAGAAGGAGAAGAAGAAGAGGAGGAGGAGGAGGAGGAGGAGGAGAAGAAGAAGAAGAAGAGGAGGAGGAGGAGAAGGAGAAGAAGAAGAAGAGGAGAAGGAGGAGGAGGAGAAAAGAAGAAGAAGAAGAGGAGGAGGAGGAGGAGGAGGAGGAGGAGGAGGAGGAGGAGGAGGAGGAGGAGGAGGAGGAGGAGGAGGAGGAGGGTCATGAAAGTTAGATATTATCACTGGTGATACAAAGATGAACTTACAAGAATTCAAAGAGGTTGTTACTGACAAGCAGTCTTGCCAAAATATGTCTAGTTTGTCCTGGAAGGGCAGAAATAGATATAAGAGGAGCCCCAAGAACAGAATAAGGCTTTGCTCTAGATTTCTTTAAGGGACTGACAAAATGTTCCCAAGAAGCTTAATTGAATGTGGTTTTGAACAGTGACAACAAGCTAAGAATTATAAGAATCACTTAGAGAGGTTTAAGGAAAAATCAATCTTCCCTGATATGTAAGTAAGACAAAAATAAACAAATGAACAATCGGAAGAGCAAATGTTTGTTAAACTCATCATAATCAGTGAATGGTTTTTATCTGGCTAGAAACAGAGCCTGGAGCATTTAAAAGAACCGGTCGCTAACCTAGGAAACGTTTTGGGGACGTACAACCCAGATCTGAAAAATTCAAAAAGTCCAACACAGGACATAGTCATCAGCCACAGCCCCAGGAAGCAGGATATGACCTTTGGGACATAATAGGATTAACCCACCACCTTTAGAACACCAGAAAGGCACACTCAGACTCAAGTCAAAGTTCATCCCATAGGAACAACTCCAAACACAAAAGCCCAAGAAGGTATAAAATCCCACCACTCCCAGCTACATGTGGTCAGTTTTCCCAGAGTCACATTTTCTGTCTGGCTCTCCTCTTCAATAAACGCCAACCTTCTCTCTAAAACCGTCTCTATTTTGTTTATTCCCGGCTTGGACTGGACCCTGATGAAGATTTTTCTTTCAACAAATATTTATGAAGGGAGATGTGAGCCAAAGAAAAAGTGGAAGGATAGACAAAGCTATGCAGCTCCCAACAGCTGGCAACAGAAACACTGGACTCTTGACAAGAAGAGTAAACAGACAAGGGACAATTTACTTTTTACTTTTTAAAGGGGAAGTATTGATTCCACAGCTTAATAGCTAGCACAAAGTCAGGTGGACACAGGGTAGATTAAGCAGTATTTTTCCTAGTTCATTCCAGGCTAGCTATTAGCTGTGATTCTGGACTTTCATTCTGAGAAGTTACCTTTTCTTCCAGACTATCAGAAAAAAGAAGGTTAAAAACAGCAAACCAAGATCAGCAGAAAAACTTGAGAAAGCTGGTTTTTAAATGTATAAGTGTGAAGACTTGTACATAGAGTAAAAATAAATTGTAAGGCAAAAGATGGTAGTGGAGGAGGAGGTGGCAGAGGAGGGGAGGGGAAGAGAAGGGAGGAGGAGGAAGGGGAGGGGTAGGAAGAGAAAGGAGAGGAGAAGGGAAGGGAAGAGAGAAGGAGGCGGAAGAGGAGAGGAAGGGAAAGGAGGAGGAGGAGGAAGGGGAAGGGAAGGCAGGAGAGGGGAGGAGAGAGAGATGTAAACTATACATCAATATAAAGCAGTGTTTCTCAACCTTGACAATTTTAAGGCATGTGGACTTCAACTCCCAGAATTCCACAGCCAGCAATGCTGGCTGTGGAATTCTGGGAGTTGAAGTCCACATCCCTTAAAATTGTCAAGGTTGAGAAACACTGATAGAAAGACTTCCAACCTTCTCTTCAACAGTTTTGAACAAACCCATCATCCCCTTCCCTCTTAACATAAACCCCTTCCGCCCCTTATGACGTTCTCATCTTTTCCGTCATTACGTCCACAAATCCTCCTTTCACTTTTTTTCTTCTTTCAGCAAAAAAAAAGTCCACAAACGCTTTCCGATCTTTTAATAAAGCCCTTCTTGTTTTCTCCCTCACCAAATAAGTTAGATTTGGCCAGTTTTGGCCCGCTCTTTCGTTTTCGTTTTTGTTTTGTTTTTTACAATCCATTCCTTCGGCAGTCTTCCATTGTTATGCCTATACCAGGGATAGGCAACCTCGGCTCTTTTTTGACTCGTGGACTTCAACTCCCAGAATTCCTGAGCCAGCATGGTTCAGCTTGGAAACTCTCCCTTTCTCCTCAGCATGGCTGGCTCAGGAATTCTGGGAGTTGAAGTCCACGTGTCATAAAAGAGCCAAGGTTGCCTACCTCTGGCCTAGGCCTAGGCCGCTTTATGACTGGTGGACCAACTCCCAGAATTCCTGAGCCAGCCTGGCTCAGCTTGGAAACCTTTCCCTTTCCCCTCAGCATGGCTGGCTCAGGAATTCTGGGAGTTGAAGTCCACGAGTCATAAAAGAGCCAAGGTGGCCTACCCCTGGCCTATAATAACCTTGTTGCCTTTGTCATATGCAAAGGAAAACGTGGACCATATTTATATCAGCAAAACTCAAAAACAGCAAGATGGTACGTGTGGCAGGGTATTCCAAGACCTTTTGTTAAGTACACAATGTCACACACCTGTACAAAGGCGTGGGTCTCCTACCACACTGCCGCACAAGAGTCATCCTATCTGCTTTGATTCCCTCATCCCATCTTCATTTAATCATTCTGGATTTTTTTTTTAATGCCCTTTGGTCTTGCTGGAACTTTTAAACAGATGGCATATATCTAGTAAACACGGCCAATTTCATTTTAAAAGAAGGAACATATGTTTGAATTCTCTTTTTTCCTGCACAAAGTCACATCTAAAATAATCCGCAGCTCCCCCGGACTGCCTTGGAGTTATGAAAGTTATTTAGATCTCTCATATAAACCACAATCTGTTAAACCAGGATAAATCGTTTGATTTCCTGCATTGTAACTGATCAAAGCTTCTACATCGCAAAAAATTTTCCTCAGCACATTACAGCGATGGAAAATATCTTTTGATATATGCTGTAGCTACACACCGACAGTTGTGTTCTCCTCGAAGGGGTCCCATAAAACTGTATCATCCCACTTTCTGATGCCCATATTATGAAAAATGAAGCATAAGGTATTTTATTGATAATATATTCAAAATCGCCCGTGGAAAATTCTGTGGCTAATAAAATAGTACGTAGATTCCCCCTTTGCAAACAAAAATTGGTCTTCCTAGGCAGACAGTAACAAAAACTTTGTCTTTGCAGTTAAGAATTCTGTAATTTATCTGTGCTAATGACATCAAAGTCCATGGATTTTTGTTAAAGAATCAAAATTCAGATGCATGGCAACCGACTCATATTTATGACGGTCGCAGTGTCCTGGGATCACGTGATCCACTTTTGCAATCTTCTGACAAGCAAAGTCAATGGGGGAAGCCAGATTCACTTAACAACCATGTTACTAACTTAATAATTGCAGTGATTCACTTAACAACTATGACAGGCAAAGTCGTAAAATGGAGCAAAATTCACTTAACAACTGTCTCTCTTAGCAACAGAATTTTTGGGCTGAATCGCAGCCATAAACCGAGGACTATCTGTATTTCTATTTTTATTGAACTGTAAACCACACACAATTAACTCTGGATAGTGAGATGGGCGGTATATAAAATACAAATAAACAAACAAATGATTGAATAAATCAAATTATGGTGGTAACCAGTATTCGTTCTCAGTAGCGCTGCTTCTTGTTGTCACCCTTCCCGTTTCAAAATTTGGATAAATTCGGAGTTTACAGTACACACCCAGATGCGCGTACAACCCAAACTGTTTTTATTTACTTTATCCACGGGAGGTAAATGAAAAGTAATAGCCCTCCAATTAATCATGATAAAACTCTAAAGATAAAAGGCCCAGTGGGAAGGTTGAAAAACATAAAAGATGACCAAAAGAAATTAATGTTGTCATGTAACTTCAACAATAAAGCAGAAGCACATAAAATGTAATCCGTTCGATATGACATTTGGAGAAGATTAATGGGATCTGGCGGCAGAGGGATCATTAATATTTAAAAGGGGACACGACATAGTACAGAGAGGGAGTTGGGGAAAGCTGTAACTTTCCAGACATTGATGGACTACACCTGCCACCGTCTCAGTTGGCATGACCAATGTTGCTGGGAGAAAAATGCGGCAACGTCTTGTAAAAACGTCTAGAACCTAGAAGATTCTAGGTTTAATTTAACCTCTAGGAGAGATAAAAATATGTCAGTTCAAAAAAAGCTATATGTTGGTCTCCAGAATTCTACCATTTAGATATTGGCAAGGAATTATTCCTAGAGCTACCTTTGAAAACAGGTTGCTTGTTAGTTGTGCCTATTTGATGTGACATATAGCTTCAAGTCTGCTTTTATCTATAGGATCCTTGCTGCTCCCTGAAGTTGGTTGTTTTCTTACATTTATGACCCAAACATTTATTATTAGTGCTGGAAGAGAGAGAAGGAGGAGGAGGAGGAGGAGGAGGAGGAGAAAGAGAAGGAGGAGGAGGAGAAACAGGAAAAAGAAGAAGAAAAAAAGGAGAAGGAGAAACATGAGGAATAAGGAGGAGAAAGAGGAGGAGAAGAAAGAGGAGGAGGAGATAGAGGAGGAGGAGTAGAGGGAGAAGAAGAAGGAAGAAGGAAAAGAAGAAGAAGAAGAAGAAGAAGAAGAAGAAGAAGAAGAAGAAGAAGAAGAAGAAGAAGAAGAAGAAGAAGAAGAAGAAGAAGAAACAGGAGGAGGAGAAACAGGAGGAGGAGGACAAACAGGAGGAGTAAGGAGGAGAAAGAGGAGAAGGAGGAAGAGGAGGAGGAGAAGAAAGAGGAGGAAGAGATAGAGGAGGAGGAGAGGGAGAAGAAGAAGGAAGAAGGAGGAGAAGAAGAAAGAGGAAAGAGGAGAAAGGAGGAGGAAATAAAGGAGGAGGAGAAGAAAGAGGAGGAGGAAGGGGAGAAGAAGAAGGAAGGAGGAGGAGGAGGAAGAGGAGGAGGAAGAAGAAGAGGAGGAGGAAGAAGAAGAGGAGGAGGAGGACTATTAGGTACTTGGTGATCCCTGAATTTGGTGGGAGTGGCGTTTGCTTTCTGTTTCTACACATGGCTTGCCCTGTCAGTGTTGGTGGGTTCCTTTATTAGACTGGTGCTTATTATTAGATTGTTTGTCTGAGATGGTAATTCCTTATTCAGAGTATTTTTTTTAACTTCTTGATTGTTGATCTAATATTAATTGGGCCTTAATCTCTGCTTATCTGGATGTTGATTGCTGGTGATGAAGTGTTTTCTTTTTCCTTTTGGTTTCCTTTTTGGCTTTTTGAGTACCTCTTTTGAATGATATGTAGATATTGTTTATCCCTATGTGCCTGTTGATTGCTGATTTGGCTGGGTGCCAAGGCTTCCAGGAATTCTTCAGCGTTTTTGGATTTGGCTTGATCTTCTAGGATGCTCATGCATTCCCAGCTGAAACTGTGGTTAAGTCTATGAAATTCACGTGTTGTGAAATTACATAGTTTTCATCGTGTCTGCTAATTGGTATTCTTGGAGGTGCTTTTTTTCCTAGTTTTTCTCGCATTCTCATGCATATGTACAGTTAATTTGAAGGTGTGCATATATTGATTAACTTGCTTCCATTTGAAATGAAATACAATATAACACCTGGGAAGAGGGACCCAGTGCTAACAATACAAAAGTCTATAAAATAGGTACATCCTATTTTAATAGGCAAAAGCAGATCTAATTGCTCAAGCTAAAGCATAAATGGTGGGTAGAAATTTAGGGCCATTCTTCATTCATGACTTCAACTCTGGAGTCATCTTCATTCAATTGTCTTTGTCCCAAAGGAAGATACATCATCATAGTTTGTATGGAGGATGAATTTGGTCAAATCAAAATGATCAAGTTTTGATTAATAAATGAGCAACTTGTTAATTTTGGAATGCATATTGGAACCTACTCTTACACAAAGCATAAATCTGCCTGACACTTTAATTGGTTCTCACTTCATTGCTTTCCAACTTATCTTCCTTTTCTGCCACTGGACTTAATTATATCTGGGAAACAGAAACCCAACTTTCTATGACACGCATGTCAACATGAAACGCCTTTATAGCCCTCAACAAACCCCATCTGTGATGTCTCCAGGGCTGGCATTCTAGACTGGCCAAGAATATAAACTTGGTTCATATCTCATTCCAATAATCATCTCCCAAGGTATGGTGGCAGCACTGGCTGAAGGAGAAGAAGCAACTGTCGGGGGAGTAAAGAGGCATGCCAGCTTAGACTTTGTTCTTGGGAAGAGACATCTGAGGTCAAACTCTTAGGTCTGTAGCTGAAAAGGCAGACCATCTGGCGAGCTTCTTATAATGCAGGGGATCAACAAGAAAATCTTGGTATCCTAGTGGACAATCACTTAAATAGGAGCCAGCCATGTGATGCAGCTGCCAAAAAAGCCAACAGAGTGCTAGGCTACATTAACAAAGGGATAGAATCAAGATCACGTGAAGTGTTAATACCACTTTACAAGGCCTTGGTAAGGCCACACTTGGAATACGGCATCCAGTTTTGGTCCCCACAATGTAAAAAAAAAAAGCGGAGACTCTAGAAAAAAGAGTGCAGAGAAGAGCAACAAAGATGATCAGGGATCTGAGGCTAAAACATATAAGGACCGGTTGCTGGAATTGGGTATGTCCAGTTTAATGAAGAGAAGGACAAAAGGTGACATGATAGTAGTCTTCCAATATCTCAGGGGTTGCCCCAAAGAAGAGGGAGTCAAGCTATTCTCCAAAGCAGTAGTTTTAAATACATGCAGTAACTTTTGGCTTCTTCCTAAGGCAGTGGTTCTCAACCTGTGGGTCAGGACCCCATTTGGGGTCGAACGACCATTTCACGGGGGTCGCCAAACAACGCAGTCCGCCATTTCCCCCCCCTTTTCCTTAGCTGTGCTACTCCCTTTTATTCTATTGGCTTTTGAAAGCCAATAGAATAGACTCTCTTGAATAGAGTCCAATTCTATTGGCTTTCAAAAGCCAATAGGAATTGTCCAGGCTGTCTCTGCCCTGCTGAGCCCACCAAAGGTCCCATTCCGCAAACGGTGCTGCACCATTTGAGTAGTCCTCAACTTACGACCGGTTGAGTAGTCCTCAACTTACGACCGGTTGGGGGTCGCGGCATTAAAAAGGTTGAGAACCACTGTCCTAAGGGTTGCTGGTAATTCTATTCATCCAGGATATTAGGCAGGACTAGCAACCCTGATATTACGCGTTATGTCTTGGCAAGACAACTTGCAATCCTCTCTAAATCATTAATGACTGAATGGAAATACCAATCTAGTCTAATTTTTTTTTTCGGATTTCTTTAAATACATCCACGCTTATAAATTAATTGTATGTTTATAAAGCCATTCCATTTGGAAAATTGAATGATTTATATGAGGATAACATTCTCGTCAAATATGAACAATGGCAACTTGCAGAAAATTAGTTAGACAGTTTTTAGGGTATTGAAATGTAGCTAAATAGGGTGAGCAGTTCGGAATAACAATGCTCTGTGAGATACACAAATCCCTTGGCTTTCAAATGTCAAGTGAGTAATTAAATTCAATAAAAAGAAAGAAATTAATTCATACATGAATATTTAATTCAAGCAATTGCTGACGTTTTCCTGCTAAACTGAAGTGCATTACGCAGTTTTAACTCTGCCAATAACGTCAATTATTTTTACCTTACAGATAAAATAACTGCAGGATACGAATAAAACTGCTTTCAGGAATGATTATGTTCAGGTCACTTTGAAATGGGTCAAAATCAGAATGTGAAAAAGAAAAGACAAAAAAATTCAGAGGTTTGGCAATCGACTCCTATTTATGACGGTCGCAGTGATCACTTTTTGCAACCTCCTGACAAGCAAAGTCAATGGGGAATCCAGATTCATTTAATGACCGTGTTATTCACTTTACAACGGCAGTGATTCGTTTAACCACTGTGGCCAGAAAGGTTGTAAAACGGGGCAAAGGTCATGTAAGAAATGGCTTGCTTAGCAACATAAATTTCAGGCTCAGTTGTGGTCCTACGTTGAGGACTATCTATATTAACTATGACAGTGAGAACAATTAATCAGTGGAACAGCTTGCCACCAGAAGTTGTGGGTGCTCCATCACTGGAAGGGTTTTTTTTTATAGATTTTATTAGTTTTTATAGGGTTAGGGATAAGTTGGGATATGTGTAGTATTAGATAACTGCAATCTTTCTCATAATTAGCTCCTATTATTCTTAACAAAAATAATTCTGGTTTAAAGTCTATTTGTTTTTTAGTCATTTTCTCCAACCATAAATATATTTTAACCCAAAATCTTTTTGCTTTGGGGTAAGTACCTGTTTACATTTCCAACAGTTTTTAAGAAGAGATTGAAGAGTCATTTGTCCAGGATGGTATAGGGTCTCCTGCTTGAGTAGGGGGGTTGGACTACATGACCTCCAAGGTCCCTTCCAACTCATCTTTGTTTCCTCATCTTCTTTACCAATTAAGGTCATGAATAGCACAGCAGCATATCTGGAGGAGGGAAATAAGCTCTGAAAAGCTTCTTTTAAATTGCTTTTAAAAATATTTCCATTAAAGAATCTTACATATATAAGTACATTTGGGGGAAAAGATTTAGTAAATACAAAAATAAAGCCCTAAGTCACAAAATCAAAAGTTTGGCATCTCAGCAAGCCATGTTAATTTCAGCAACCATTCCTACGTAGTGGGTACTGCCCATTTTTTTCCATGGAGAGTGACCTTTTTTTCGTGTCCATACAGTTGAGGAATATAAAACTAGTTACTAAAAGAAGAAATAGGGAAGACATGATAGCAGTGTTCCAGTATCTGAGGAACAAAGAGGAGGGGGTCAAACTATTCTCCAAAGCTCCTGAAGGCAGGACAAGAAACAATGGTTGGAAACTAATCAAGGAGAGAAGCAACCTGGAATTAAGGAGAAACTTCCTAACAGTGAGGACAATCAACCAGTGGAACAGCTTGCCTCCAGAAATCGTGGGCGTTCCATCACTGGAGGTTTTTAAGAAGAGACTGGGCAGTCACCTGTCTGAGATGGTATAGGTTCTCCTGCTTGAGCAGGGGGTTGGACTAGAAGACCTCCAAGGCCCCTTCCAGCTCTACTCTATTCAACTCTGTTATTCTGTATTCTGTATGCAGGCAGTCTATGCATTTCATACTGCAGAAGAGTTTTATATGTGCCCCTGTTTTCACCCCTCTGTCCTTCAAACCTTCGTGGGCTTCTTAATACTCATATTGATTCCTCAGCTGGAATACAGGACTTATTCTTATCCTTTCAATTTATGTTCTTTCTGTTCTTTCCACTTCTCCAATCCACATTAATGGAGCCTTTAGATTTAGTGTATTTTCAGCGATACTCTCTAGACTTGGCTTTGTCCTCTGGTTTATTGAAAATCCCTGTGGCTTTTTCTCTCTCTCCTTTCTTCCTTTTCTTTGTCTTTGATGTAACCCTCCACCTTCATCTACGTTCAGATCAATTCTGGAAGAAAAGAGAACTCTGGGAAAGTTTTCTCCAGACAAATTGGTCCTTGAATGATGATTATAGGCAGTGGTGGGATTCAAATAGGTCAGGGGTAGGCAACCTTGGCTCTTTTATGACTCGTGGACTTCAACTCCCAGAATTCCTGAGCCAACCACGCTGAGGGCAAAGGGAGAGGTTCCCAAGCTGAGCCATGCTGGCTCAGGAATTCTGGGAGTTGAAGTCCACCAGTCATAAAGCGGCCTAGGCCTAGGCCAGAGGTAGGCAACCTTGGCTCTTTTATGACTTGTGGACTTCAACTCCCAGAATTCCTGAGCCAGCCATGCTGAGGGGAAAGGGAGAGGTTTCCATGCTGAGCCATGCTGGCTCAGGAATTCTGGGAGTTGAAGTCCACGAGTCATAAAAGAGCCAAGGTTGCCTACCCCTGGTCTACTCTAACATAGGAAAGTCCTAGGGGCGACAGGGTCTTCCTATACTTGAGGAGGGTCAACCTATTCTCCAAAGTCTATGGAGAGTCTCAGTCATCCAGGTCATCCAGTTGTCCCAAAGATGCTTTTTCACAAGGCAAGTAGACTTTCTTGTTTTTCTTTGAAGACGTTTGAAAGATGGGTCAAAGAGGCCATCTGTGTCAAAACTGAACAGCCCTCTCTCAACAGAGAGAAAGGATACGACATCATCTATCTCCAGTCTACAACACAGTCCTTTCAACAGTCCCAAGAAGGCTCCACACCCATTTGCACTACTCAAGTGACCCTGACGACACAGATAAATCTCCAAGTGGCTTCAAGGACTCTCTGAAAGGATGCAAATGACCAGCTGTCTGCAAGGAGTATCAATCCTTCCACTCCCCACCATCTGGTCAGAGCTGAAGTCAGTTTTCCTGGGGGCTGGACTAGAAGACCTCCAAAGTCCCTTGCAACTCTTGTTATTTTATGAACGATGTTCTATATTGGAAAAAAAACAAACGAACTATAAATTGGAGTGTGATTATGTGTGCTGTTGGTAGGGCTGATTTCCTGGTGAACCAACTGTGGGTTTTAATTATTGCTTGTCCTTGCTCTTTGTCTGCATCCTTCTGAAGAATTATAGGTTTTATGAAAGCCTGACAGAAGACACCGTACAGTTCAGAAACCTGACTCTAGAGACCATCAGCTCCTATTATGGATTTACAATTGAGGGATAATAATTTGTCCTTGAATTTGTTTCCCCAGGCTCATGTGAAGGGAGGTCGAGAAATAAAGAGAGAAAGTAAAATTATGTTACATTTTAAAAATCTGACTGACTTTTCCCCAACCTTTTTCATTCTTACTGTTCTTTAGTACTTGATTTCTTTGTCTAACATGTACGATGGTCCTTGATGCGTGCTTTCATCTCCTTCTACTTTCCTCCTTGAGCACATCATCGTCCCGTTGATTTGTTAATCCGTATCGCGCAGAGTTGTTCCGCATCAGGCAAACTGTCTTTGACTCCACTGGTTGTTTTACGATCCTCAAGTGCTCTTTTAGAGCGTGTGCAAGCACTTGGCGGGTGGCTGTCAATCCGTCCCTGCGTCTAGTCCCCCCCTTCCAGGGCCATTATCCTCCCCCACCCCCAAGGCCGTTGTCTTAATTCCTCCGCCATTCCTGCTCTCTGTCTTCCCCCTTCCTAACCCTCCTTCCAGATCGCCTCAGCGCTTCCATCCCTGGCTTAGGGCCGTTTGGTCCATCATCTCGGTCCATGGGAGTCGTGGTCGTCCCACCTATAGAACCATCGTCCCAATTATGCAAAACGCTGTCATCGTCTTCCTTAGAGATCGTGCCCATCTCATCCATCGTTCCACCGCCCCAATCCTGCCAAGGAAGAGTTAAATGTCTTCTCAGCAGGCCCTGGTGCTGTTCTTTCCCAACTCCTAAGAGTCTGGTAGGCCGGCAAAAGATCTATATGCCGGTTGATGGAATCTTCATTAGAGAGCCAGGCTTCCTTGAGTAGGCAGCCACCCTTGGTAGTCTCACGAGCTATAACCTCCGTGTTAGCTAGATCGAACGTATGGCCAGAGCTGGACATATGGGCCCACACTTGTGAGCGTTGCTTCTGCCTTCTAACAGCCAGTTCATGTTCATGAACCCTGGTCCTCAGTCTTTTAGTAGTTTCCCCAACGTAATTGCTCACACAGTCTTTGCAATTGCTCAATTAATCTTTGCAATTAATTCTGTAAACCACAGATGATCTTTGACCGTTGGGAAGCGGTTCTTTTGGATGTATGACCTTGGACCTAAGGGTGTGCTCAGGCCTATGGGCAACGCTCACATTGTAGGGGGCCAACAGCCGTGCCGTGACCTCAGAGACACCATGGATGTAAGGGAGGGTTGTTCGTGTGGCCGGCAATGCTGTCCTATTGGAGTGTGAGTCTCTATGATTTCGATGTGGTCTACTATGCTGTCTCACAAACCCCATGAGATAGTCATTGCAGATGAAGATGTGATGAAGATGTTTTTTCTCCTCAGCTTTAGCTCTGCATATATATATATATATATACATACATACATACATACACATACATACATACATACATACATATACAAATTTCTTTTTCTGACAAAGAGTTAAAGAATTAAATTGGGAGATTAAGATGGCCATTTCGAGCTCATTCTGCTTTCTTCAGTTAGCCACACCCTTTATGGGATTCGAACCTGGGCAGTTTACATACTAGGCAGTGATTTAACCACCAAGCCACAGGCTCTCCTCCCTCTTTGCCAGCCGACATATATATCTCCGTCTTTATGCAATAATTTTTTGGGTGTTCAAACAAACATTCAGAAAGAGTCCAACAGCATCTTTTTAGAGTAACAATTTTATTTAAGGCATAAGCTTTCATCAGCTGCAGCTCACATCATCGGAATGTTATCTATAAAAGTTATTTATAAATCACAGTGTACAATATACCCAACTGGGGTAATATGCACTGGAGATAAGTAAAACAAACTGATTAAAGAATGGAACATTCTGGAAAAATGTTGGAAATTCTTTTTTCCCATCTGGACCATGCTGTTCTGAGAGGGTTTTTTTTTCTTTCTAATATTCTCTATCAAATGGCTGCTTTTATTCTGACACAAGGGAAAGAAAACCTGGAGGGTTATTGTAATCGACTGAATTAATCCAAGGTATGCTCTACTTAAATGAAATGTAATATTTTATCCCAGATCTACGTATTTGTGCGATTTGTATCTCCAGTATGTCACTCAAGACCTAGCATGTCCCTTGATTTAAAATACACTCCAAGTGCTGCAAAGTTGTCTGAACTAGGACTAAGAATACTTATTCGGTTGTGATATCTAGTGGCTGGAAAATGTATGTATTTTATTTGTTTATTTCCTGCCTTTATTATTTTTACAAATAACTCCAGGTGGCGAACATATTCAACACACTTTCTTCCTCCTATTTTCCCCCCAACAATAACCCTGTGAGGTAGGTTGGGCTGAGAGAGAGAGGGGTTGTCCCAAAGTCATCCAACTAGCTTTCATGCCTAAGGCAGGACTAGAACTCACAGTTTCCTGGTGATTAGCCCCAGAGTCACCCAGCTGGCTTTCATGCCTAAGGCAGAACTAGAACTCCCAGTGTCCTGGTGATTAGCCCCAGAGTCACCCAGCTGGCTTTCATGCCTAAGGCAGAACTAGAACTCCCAGTGTCCTGGTGATTGGCCCAAATTCACCCAGCTGGCTTTCATGCCTAAGGCAAGACTAGAACTCACAATCTCCTGCTGATTGGCCCAAAGTCACCCAGCTGGCTTTCATGCCTAAGGCGGGACTAGAACTCACAGTCTCCTGGTGATTGGCCCAAAGTCACCCAGCTGGCTTTCATGCCTAAGGCGGGACTGGAACTCATAGTCTCCTGGTGATTGGCCCAAAGTCACCCAGCTGGCTTTCATGCCTAAGGCGGGACTGGAACTCATAGTCTCCTGGTGATTGGGCCAAAGTCACCCTACTGATTTTCCTGCCCAAAGTGCGACTAGAACTCACTGTCTCCTGATGATTGGCCCAAAATCACCCAGCTGGCTTTCGTGCCTAAGGCAGGAACTAGAACTCACCGTCTCCTGGTGATGCTCACACAGACACATTCTGTACCAGATGAAGTTTCTGGATACTCTTCAAGGGTAGTCCCTTGTAGAGTGCTTTACAGTAGTCAGAACAGAAGGGAGGGAGAGGTGTATGAGTTACTTGCTAAGCATCTGAATTTCAGTATGTGACCCTGGGGATACTACAACCGTCCTGAGTGTGGACAACGGTCACAAGTCCCTTTTTTCAGGGCCGTTGTAACTTGGAACAGTCACTAAACGAACGGTTGTAAGTCAGGTACTAGGGAAATAGACATTTCAAAGACAAAGGGGCTTTGAACCCAACCAATCATTTCAGGATTGCCTTTAGCCCTCCCAAAATAACTCCCCCCCCATTTTAGGGCTTCTTTCTCCGTTCACCTCAAACAAAGGAACGCACGGCTGCGCAGCCAAATTTAAAATGGCATTTACCCAAAAGGAAGGCTTAGCCAGCCAGGTGTGAAAGGTAGGATTTATCCAAACAATATTACCTGCGAATATATGGCTGATTAAGTCTCTGTCTCTCTCTCTCTCTCTCTCTCCTGGCTGTTCAAATGAATCATGGACGGAAGTTTCACACTTCAATAACTGATTGGCGTCAAGCTGAAGGAAATCAAAAGCAAAGGGAAAATTCAAAACAGACCCCTGCGCCTTGCTTTGCTCAAAGAACGACTTCACAGAGGGAAAGGAGAAACTTGGACTGTACAGGTGATCCTCAACATTACGACCGCAGTTTGAGCCCCCAAAATTCCCGTTGCTAAGTTTTGCCCCCGGTTTGTGACCTCTCGTGCCAGATTTGCTAAGTGAATCCCTGCAGTTCCTGCTTGAGCAGGGGGTTGGACTAGATGACCTCCAAGGTCCCTTCCCATTTTATTTTTATTATTATTATAAGTGGTTAAGTTAGTAACATGGTCGTTAAGTGAAATCTGGCTTCCCCATTGACAGTGTTTGTCAGAAGTTTGCAAAAAGGGACCCCATGACCCCAGGACACGGAAACCCTCATACATACGAGTCGGTGGCCAAGCGACTGAATTTTGATCATGTGACCACAGGGTTGCGGTAACGGTTGTTAAATGTGAAAAATGGTCATGAGTCATTTTGTTCCGTCCCGTTGTAACTTTGAACAGTTCCTAAACAAACGGTTGTAAGTTGAGATCATATCAGGAGTGGGCATTTGGATGCTCACAACTGCAAAATGAAACCAGCTATGATATTTTCAGAATGTCTATGACAGAGGTCTTGGCTCTTTTATGACTCGTGGACTTCAACTCCCAGAATTCCTGAGCCAGTCATGCTGGCTCAGGAATTTTGGGAATTGAAGTCCACAAGTCATAAAGAGGCTGCAGTTCCTCATGCTGGCTCAGGAATTCTGGGAGTTGAAGTCCACATCATAAAGAGGCTGCAGTTCCTCATGCTGGCTCAGGAATTCTGGGAGTTGAAGTCTACAAGTCATAAAGAGGCTGCAGTTCCTCATGTTGACTTAGGAATTCTGGGAGTTGAAGTCCACAAGTCATAAAGAGGCTGCAGTTCCTCATGCTGGCTCAGGAATTCTGGGAGCTGAAGTCCACAAGTCATAAAAGAGCCAAGGTTGCCTACCCCTGGTCTATGATGATGTCATATTATATGTGCTGATACTTACCCTCCCCTTCCGAGGCCAATAATATTTTCATTTATTACCTATTAAGCCATGGCTGTTTAATAAATGGAGACAAAGTGGCTTAAATATGGATCCAGAGTTCCAAAAGGCATTATAAAAGTGATATGGAAACAAACGTTACGGATCAGCAGATGGATTTTAAAATGTCAGAATGTAAGATTGATATTGAAAAAGATGCCAGAATGGATTTACTGATGAAACCAACTAATGTCTTAATAATTATTAAAGGAAACTTACAAATAATAAATCAGAAGAGGGACTTGGAAAGCCTTCTTATCTAGAATTTACAAAAGGAATGTGTAAAATCAAGGAAATGTTTTTCTGACAAGAGGCAAAAAAAAAGGAATGACTGAGCCTGTTCCTAAAAAGAGACAAATTAAGTTATGATTTGAGGGGGATTAAAGATCAAGCTATTTAAAAAATGAGCAGAAGTTTTACAAAGTGAATTTGTTTGATCAGCGTTTAAATGTGTATGTTTTTAGTACATGTTTAATGGGATTTCATTTTGATCAGGATTGATGTTTTAAAGATCTGTTTATAAATGAGGGTTGGGGTTTTTTTGGCTTTAGTTCTTGAAAAAGATATTTGTTTTGATTACAAAAGGAAAAAAAAAATTTTTAAGTATATTTATTTTGCTTGATCATAAAAGGTATAATACAAAACAGAAAAAGGTCTGTGGACTTCAACTCCCAGAATTCTTCAGCCAGCAAGTCATAAAGGGGCCATAGTTCCCCTTCCTGGCTCAGGAATTCTGGGAGTGGAAGTCCATAAGTCATAAATGAGCCATTATTCCCGTCCTGGCTCAGGAATTCTGGGAGTTGAAGTCCACAAATCATAAAGGGGCCATAGTTCCCCATGCTGGCTCAGGAATTCTGGGAGTTGAACTCCACAAGTCATAAAGGGGCCATAGTTCCCCATCCTGGCTCAGGAATTCTGGGAGTTGAAGTCCATAAGTCATAAATGAGCCATAATTCATTTCCTGGCTCAGGAATTCTGGAAATCGAAGTCCACAAGTCATAAAGGGGCCATAGTTCCCCACCCATGTTTTACCTGTTGGAACGTAATGGATCTAGCAAAACTTTGACATGGGAATAAAAGAAAATAATCAGTTTAGAAACCTTCAGCAAGTAAAGTCATTTGCACATTGGGCAGTTGCCCGTTTTGTATGGATTTTAAGACCTCGGAGAAATAAGCTTTGCTAAGCTTTCTGGATGCACAAACTCACCGGCCAGTTTCATGTTTTAATCCACATCATGTTCTCCTTTCGTGCTTGTCTAATTATACCAGAGGAGTGAAGATGTTTAATAAAGCATGTTTGAGTTGGGATGATTCAATTAGGCTAACTTTCTTTAATCTGTATGAGCTTTGGATAGAAATTTTAGTCACTGTTCATTAAACATATTAGTTAAACAGGAAAAGCAGAGGTGTCTGCTTTGAAAACAGTGTAGAGGCTTTAATATATGTTGTGAAATTGCTCTCCTCTCTTCTTGTCATCTGTAAGGTACCAAATTAAAGGTCTTACAAACTCTTATTACTTTCGCTTGGCTTAAGTTTTGTGGAAGATGAGATTACATCCTTGCTATTCTCTGAGCTGGGTTGTTTTCTTGCAGACATTTTATTACCCAATTAGGTAACATCACCAGTGCTGGGAGGAAGTAACATTTCCTCTCATTTTGTGTACTAGTTGCTTGTACTGACAGTATTGGTGGGAGCAATCTTAGTAGTTCCTTGATTAGGCTATTGTTTACACTTTGTTTGTCTGAATTGGTAGTTCCTCGATTGGGTTATTGTTTATTTTTGATGGTTGGTCTATTATTAATCTTGGTGTTAATCTTTGCTTATCTGGCTGTTGATTGATGGTGAAGAGGTGTGGTGTGGTGTCCTTGGTGCTCTCTGAGCTTGGTTGTTTTCTTGCAGACATTTCATTACCCAACTAGGTAACATCATCAGTGGTAGAAGGGAGTAGGGATGGAGGAGGAGGAGGAGGAGGGGGATTGTGAGAAGTCTGGTGTTCTCGGATCTAGGCTGTTTTGAGTTAGGTTGTTTCTTTGCAGACATTTCATGACCCAGCTAGGTAACATCATCAGTGCTAGAAGGGAGTGGGGATGGAGGAGGAGGAGGAGGAGGAGGAGGAGGAGGAGACATTTGGTGCTCTCTGAACTAGGTTGTTTTGAGTTAGGTTGTTTCTTTGCAGACATTTCATGACCCAATTAGATAACATCAGCGCTAGAAGGGAGTGGAGCGAGTGCTCTCTGCTTATATACTAGTGACTTGCCTTGTCAGAGTTGGTGGGTGTATTCATGATAAATTAGATTGTTGTTTACTGACAGTTGTTTGTCTGAATTGGTAAATCCCTGATTGGGGTGTCGTTTACTTCTCCATGGTAGACAAGATCTCAACCCACAGGACGTGGGTTCTCCAACACTGGAGGCTTTTAAGAAGAGATTGGACAACCATTTGTCTGAAATGGTATCAGGTTTCCTGCCAGACTAGAAGACCTCCAAGGTCCCTTCCAGCTCGATTATTCTGTTGTTCTGTCCTTGACTCCTTGTGAAGTCTCCAGAGGTTTCAGGAAAATGGGAAACTTTTTTTACTATTCGATGCAATAGAAGTACAGCTTGCTGCAGGCATCTTTGCTTGCCGTGAGGCAGACAGGAAAAATGCCAAGGACAGGATGCTCTGGGCAAGGACGAGATACATTATTTCCTCCTAAGCATCAGATTAATCCAAGACTGATCTAGATTTCTTTTGGGGCTCCTTCACCTAACCCATGGGTAGGCAACCTTGGCTCTTTTATGACTCGTGGACTTCAACTCCCAGAATTCCTGAGCCAGCCATGCTGATGGGAAAGGGAGAGGTTTCTAAGCTGAGCCATGCTGGCTCAGGAATTCTGGGAGTTGGTCCACGAGTCACAAAAGAGCCAAGGTTGCCTACCCCTGCCCTAGACCATTTCAGACAAATGGCTGTCCAGCCTCTTCCTGGCTCAGGAATTCTGGGAGTTGAAGTCCACGAGTCATAAAGCAGCCTAGGCCTAGGCCAGAGGTAGGTAACCTTGGCTCTTTTATGACTCATGGACTTCAACTCCCAGAATTCCTGAGCCAGCCATGCTGAGGGAAAGGAAGAGGTTTCCAAGCTGAGCCATGCTGGCTCAGGAATTCTGGGAGTTGAAGTCCACGAGTCATAAAAGAGCCAAGGTTGCCTACACCTGACCTAACCTATCCGTGTGTGCTTTTCTCCTGTCCCTGAAGCGTGAGCGTGTGTCGTGCTGTGGAGGTGTGTGCGTGTGAAACTGCTGTTTCCATCGCTGTTGTTTTACTATACGAGTAGTCCTCGACTTACGACTACAATCGAACCCCAAAATTTGTATTGCTAAGTGAGGCGTTTGTGAAGTGAGCTTTGCCCCCATTTTACGAACTTCCTTACCATCGTTGCTAAGGGAATCACTGCAGTTGTTAAGTGAGTAACACAGTTGTTAAGTGAATCTGGCTCCCCCCCCTTGACTTTGCTTGTCAGAAGGTCGCCAAAGGGGATCGCGTGACCCCAGGACACTGCGACCGTCATAAATAGAAGTCAGTGGTCAAGCGTCTGAATTTTGATCACGTGACCGTGAAAGCTGGTCGTAAGTCTTTTTTTTTCAGTGCTGTTGGAACTTTGAACCGTCACTAAGTGAACTGTTGTAAAGCGAGGACTCCCTGTATGTCAGGATCCATGGTAGTAGACTTGCTCCTTTCCCACAAGTAAGGTGACATTTTGAGTTTTGAAACTCACCTGCAGTCCCTTTTGTATTAGAGAAGCTTGGGGCAATTTATATCACCACAATGTAAAAAAGATGTTGAGACTCTGGAAAGAGTGCACAGAAGAGCAACAAAGATGATCAGGGAACTGGAGGCTAAAACATAAAAGGAACAGTTGCTGGAATTGGGGATGTCTAGTTTAATGAAGAGAAGGACGAAGGGGGACATGATAACAGTGTTCCAATATTTCAGGGGCTGCCCCAAAGAAGAGGGAGTCAAGCTATTCTCCAAAGCACCTGAAGGCAGGACAAGAAGCAACGGATGTAAACTCATCAAGGAGAGAAGCAACCTGGAACTAAGGAGAAACTTCCTGACAGTGAGAACAATTAACCAGTGGAACAACCTGCCTCCAGAAGCAGTGAATGCCCCAACACTGGAAGTTTTTAAAAAGAGATTTGACAGCCATTTGTCTGAAATGGTATAGGGCCGTGGTGGCAGACCTATGGCACGGGTGCCACAGATGGCACTCAGAGCCCTCTCTGTGGGCATGCGCGCCGTTGCCCCAGTCCTAGGTCTTCAGCTGGGTTTTATAAAACAATTTTCATTTTAAGCTTCTGCCGCCATGTGCAAAAAAAAAAAAAAGATTCAGTCAATCAATTTCAACTTACCACCGTAGCCACGCTCACCCAATGGGCCATGGCCACCCGGCACCTGACGATGCATAAGTGTGTTTTGGGATGCAGTTCAGGCACCCGGTCTCTAAAAGGTTCGCCATCATTGGTATAGGGTTTCCTGCCTGAGCAGGGGGTTGGACTAGATGACCTCTAAGGTCCCTTCTAACATTATTATTATTATCGATCATTGCACAGTCAGCCAGATGTTCAGACTGGATTTGGCATTTTGTCTACCTATCGAGTCCTTACCCAGGACCTGGGATAGGCAGATGTGGATGTTTGATGGTATTACAGATATCGTCGCAGGATGGAAGCAGTTCCTAATAAGGCCGCCTTTTGCAATTGACTAATAGCGAATTTGTCAATGCCAATGGTGTTCAAGTGGTGCTCCAGTTGTTTTGGAGCCTATGACTATTGGTACTACCCTTGCTTGCTTTTGCCACAGTCTTTCTATTTCTATTTGTAGGTCTTTGTATTTTGTTATCTTCTCCAGTTCTTTCTCTCTATTCTGCTGTCTCCAGGCACTGCCACGTCCACTATCCAGACTTTTTTGTCTTTCTTATCGACAATTGTTAAGTCTGGGGTGTTATGTTGCAGGTGCTTGTCTGTTTGAATTCTGAAGTCCCAGAGCAGTTTAATTTTATCATTTTCTATGACTTTCTCTATTTTATGATCCCACCAGTTTTTGCTTACAGGCAAATGATATTTTTTGCAGATCTTCCAATGCACCATTGTTGCTACTTTGTCATGCCGCTGCTTGTAATCAGTTTGTGCAATCTTCTTGCAACAGCTTACCAAGTGGTCCACTGTTTCTTCAGCTTCTTTGCATAGGCGGCACTTACTGTCTGTTGCTGTCTTCTCAATTTTGACTTTGTATGCATTTGTCCTTAAGGCTTGGTCTTGTGCAGCCAGAATTAGTCCCTCGGTCTCTTTCTTCAATTTTCCTGCTCTTAGCCATTGCCAGGTTTTATTATTATCTGCTTTCCCAGCTATTTTTTCATGTATTGGCCATGTAGTGCTTTGTCTTCCCATGCCTCTATTCTGTTCTTCATTTGGTCTTTCTTGTAGGCCAGTTTGGTCTCTCCAGTAGTTAGTAAGCCTTCCTGATATACTAATTTCAGTGCATCTTCATCGTTGTTCTTCAGATATTCTTCCAAAACCATTTTTTCTTCTTCAACCATCTGATGTACTTGTAGCATTCCACGCCCACCTATTTGCCTTGGTAGATAAAGTCTATCAATGTCACTGCGTGGATGAAGGGCATGATTCATTGTCATTATTTTTCTGGTCTGCCTATCCATTGCTTTTAGTTCTGCTTGAGTCCAGTCCACTATTCCAGCTGTGTACCTAATGACTGGGATTGCCCAGGTGTTGATTGCCTTTATGGTATTTCCTCCATTGAGTTTGGATTTAAGATCTTCTTCACTCTCTTGATGTATTCACCTCTAATCTTTTTCTTGACTTCAGTGTGCTTGATGTTGTCAGCTTGAAGGATACCCAAGTATTTGTAGTACTCTTCCTCATCCAGACTCTTAATGTTATTTTCGTGGGGCATCTTGATTCCTTCAGTTTTCATTATTTTTCCTTGTTTGATAGTAAGTGTGGCACATTTGTCCAAGCCAAACTCCATTACAATATCTTGGCTATATATACGGACAGTGTTGAGCAGCGATTCTATTTCAGATGATGTTTTTCCATACAGCTTCAGATCATCCATATAAAGGAGGTGGGATAGTCTGGCAGATGTTTTTGATGTTTGATAGCCATGTCCTGAGTTATTCAGTATTGTTGACAGAGGAAACAGTGCAATAACAAATAGTAATGGTGATAATGAATCTCCTTGAAATATTCCTCTCTTGATATTAACCTCTCCCAGCTTCTCACCATTGATCTGCAACTGTGTCTTCCATTGTGCCATCGATCTTTGCACAAATTTTCTGATGTTTCTACTGACTCCTGTTATTTCTAGGCACTTTATTATCCAATCATGTGGCAGAGAGTCAAATGCCTTTTTGTAGTCAATCCATGCCACATTCAGGTTGGTCTTCCTTCTCTTGCAGTTTTCCAAGATCATTTTGTCTATTAGGAGTTGATCTTTTGTTCCTCTGCTATTGGGGCGGTTTCCTTTCTGCTCAGGTGGAAAGAGATTGTTTTCAACTAGATGCTGTTGCACTGCATCAGCTACTACACCAGTTAGTAATTTGAAAGTTGTTGGTAAGCAGGTAATTGGCCTGTAGTTACCTGGTGTTGCCCCTTTTGCTGGATTTTTCATTATTAGGTAGGTTTTCCCAGTTGTTAGCCACTTTTCAATTTCTCCTCCTTGTAGTATATTGTTGAACTGTTTGGCAATGAGTGGGTGTATAACAGTTAGATGTTTCAACCAAAACCCATGCAGTTCATCTTCACCTGGTGCTGACCAATTTTTGATTTTCTTTGCTCTTTTTTCTACCATTTTTGTTGTTATTACTAGTTCTTTCATTTCAACTTCTGTTTTATTTGCATCCACCTCTTTTAACCAAGCCGCATCCTTGTTGTATTTCTTTGGGTTATCCCATATCTGCTTCCAGAACTGCACTGTTTCTTCCTTGTCAGGTACTGACTGATTCTTGCAGTTTCTCCATTGATGGATTGGTAGAAACGTTTCTGATTGGATTGAAATTGGAGGTTCTGCCTATAGTTTGCAATTCGAGCTTCATATCTACTGATTTTCCTGGCTATAGCTGTTATTTGTTGCTTTATTATTTCCAGTGCTTCCTTGATCTTCCTTGTTTCTAAGTGGTATTTCTTGATTAGGTATTCTTTGGTCTTCTTGTTCTTCAGCTTCTTTTCTTTCATCTGTTCTAGCTTGCTTGCATGTGATCTTAACTTGCTGATCTTATTTTCTAGTCTAACCTTCCATTTTTCTGGTGCACTGTTTGTTTGTTTTTCTTCTTTGTTGATTTTGCATCCCAGGTATTCTGTTATAACTGCAGCTGTGCTGTACATTAGTTGGTTTGTTTCTTGCAGTGAATTGGTGCTTATACTTGATATTGCAGTATTTGCATCTTTTAATGCTTGTGCTAGCTGTTTCTTTGGAACAAGCTTCAATGCAGGTAGCCTTATTCTGTTGTTTTTGTGCTGTTCTAGATGCTCAGTTATTCTTTGTTTCAATTCTTTTATTTCTTTAGTTAGAGGGTTTTGTTCTTCCTGAGGTAGAGGTGCCTGGTTTCCAAATGAGAACAGTTGTATATCTCTGCTAGGATTCCTTCACTGCCAACTCCCCCTGGTTTGCCTCTACATTCTGAATTACTTCTGGTAAGGCTTTGATTTCTTTGCCCTGGGTAAACCTTTGCAGTTCGTCCAATTCTGTTTCTGTGAATACTTTATTTCGTGTTATAAATCGGCGTTGATCTGCTAGTCTCTGTTCTGTTATTTCTGATTCTGGATGTTGTTCTTTCCAGAACTGGTGCATTCGTTTTAGATATCCTCTTCTTGTTGGACTTGATCTGTAGTAACAGATCATTATTTCTTTGTTTTCCATCACTGTGTATCTGCGATGGGTAAACACCTTTTCTTCCAGTAGTTCTGCAGCTGCTGGCCCTGGTTGCTCAGCCAACAGTCCTGAGTCCTGTAACCCATTTTTCACCAGATATCCAGGAACTCCAATATCTAGTGCGGACCTTGTTAACCCGGGCGACGTCCGAGCCGGTATGGCATTCTGAAATTTACGTCTCACCATATTTTTTATGGGAGAGACACTCTTTGTCTGACTCCTATTATTATTATTATTATTATTATTATTATTATTATTATTATTATTATTTTAGATCATCGCACAGTCAGCCAGATGTTCAGACTGGATTTGGCATTTTGTCTACCCATCGAGTCCTTACCCAGGACCTGGGATAGGCAGATGTCGATGTTTGATGGTATTACAGATATCGTCGCAGGATGGAAGCAGTTCCTAATAAGGCCGCCTTTTGCAATTGACTAATAGTGAATTTGTCAATGCCAATGGTGTTCAAGTGGTGCTCCAGTTGTTTTGGGATTGCACCCAAGGAGCCTATTACTATTGGTACTACCCTTGCTTGCTTTTGCCACAATCTTTCTATTTGTAGGTCTTTGTATTTTGTTATCTTCTCCAGTTCTTTCTCGTCTATTCTGCTGTCTCCAGGTACTGCCACGTCCACTATTCAGACTTTTTTGTCTTTCTAATCGACAATTGTTAAGTCTGGGGTGTTATGTTGCAGGTGCTTGTCTGTTTGAATTCTGAAGTCCCAGAACATTTTAACTTTATCATTTTCTATGACTTTCTCTATTTTATGATCCCACCAGTTTTTGCTTACAGGCAAATGATATTTCTTGCAGATCTTCCAATGCACCATTGTTGCTACTTTGTCATGCCACTATTATTATTATTATTATTATTATTATTATTATTATTATTATTACAGTTAGAGCAATTAACCAGTGGAACAACCTGCCGCCAGAAGTGGTGAATGCTCCAACACTGGAAGTTTTTAAAAACAGACTGGACAGCCATTTGTCTGAAATGGTATTGGGTTACCTCCCTGAGAAGGGGGTTGGACTAGATGACCTCCAAGATACCTCCCAACTTTAGTAGTAGTAGTAGTAATAGTAGTAGTAGTAGTAGTAGTAGTAGTAGTATGAAGAAGAAGAAGAAGAAGAAGAAGAAGAAGAAGAAGAAGAAGAAGAAGAAGAAGAAGAAGAAGAAGAAGAAGAAGAAGAAGAAGAAGAACAACAACAACAACAACAACAACAACAATCATAATTAAAGTGACGTTCGAATCCATTTGCAATAGCAACCAGCAAGGCTGGTTGGCAGAAATGAGGTGGTTTTTTTTAAAGGTGAGAACATATCAATAAAAGGCTGAAGGTTACTGGGAATAAGATGGTTCACTGCCAGAGGTGGACTTGAGGTTTTTCTGACTGGATTGTGACCTTTTTTCTGCTCCTGGGGAAAGAACGAGATAGATACACCATCTCCTTCCTCCGCCTCCAAGCTGTAGTATCTGTCTCCTTGTTTTCCACTCACAGTCTCATGCAGCCATCATAATGAGCAGGCCCGCTGGTGATTCATTGAGACAAACAGAATGTTTGCAAATGTGGGCATTAAAGTGATGGTTTTGCATTATCTGCAAAGTTCGTAAACCGTAATTATCGTTTCGAGATGAGCCCATTTGGTGTTCTGATGTGACAAGGAGAAAAACACACAGCTCGCATTTTGAGTTCTGCCGATAGAACAAATCTTTGTTTCAGCGTTACTGGAGTCAAACAGTTATGAGTCATTTAGTCATATATCGGTTTGGCTTTTTGTCTCCTCCGTTCCATCCACAGTCGAGGAATGTTAGAGGTTAACTTTATTTTTCTCTACATTTAGCTCAGCCTTACCTTACTTTACCTCTTCCCTTTAAGAAGAGACTGGACAGCCATTTGTCTGAAATGGGATAGGGCAGGGGTAGGCAACCTTGGCTCTTTTATGACTCGTGGACTTCAACTCCCAGAATTCCTGAGCCAGCATGGCTCAGCTTGGAAGCTTCTCCCTTTCCCCTCAGCATGGCTGGCTCAGGAATTCTGGGAGTTGAAGTCCACGAGTCATAAAAGCCAAGGTTGCCTACCTCTGGCCTAAGCCTAGGCCGCTTTATGACTCGTGGACTTCAACTCCCAGAATTCCTAAGCCAGCATGGCTCAGCTTGGAAACCTCTCCCTTTCCCCTCAGCATGGCTGGCTCAGGAATTCTGGGAGTTGAAGTCCACGAGTCATAAAGGAGCTAAGGTTGCCTACCGCTGGTATGGGGTTTCCTGCCTGAGGAGGGGGTTGGAGTAGATGACCTCCAAAGTCCCTTCCAACTTTATTATTATTATTATAAAAATAAGGTTCTACATTTAGGGAAGAAGAAGCAAATGTACAGGTACTGATTAGGTGAAACTTAGCAGTAAATGCGAGAGGGATCTGGGAGTCCTACTGGATAATAAAGAAGAGAGAGTCAATCTATTCTCCAAAGCACCTGAAGGCAGGACAAGAAGCAACGGATGGAAACTAACCAAAGAGAGAAGCAACCTAGAACTAAGGAGAAATTTCCTAACAGTGAGCACAACTAACCAGTGGAACAGCTTGCCTCCAGAAGTTGTGGGTGCGCCAACTCTGGAGGTTTTTAAGAAGAGCTTCAACAACCATTTGTCTGAAATAATAATAATAATAATAATAATAATAATAATAATAATAATAATAGGTCCTGGGTAAGGACTCGATAGGTAGACAAAATGCCAAATCCAGTCTGAACATCTGGCTGACTGTGCAATGATTAATAATAATAATAATAATAATAATAATAATAATAATAATAGGTCCTGGGTAAGGACTCAATAGGTAAACAAAATGCCAAATCCAGTCTGAACATCTGGCTGACTGTGCAATGCTTAATAATAATAATAATAATAATAATAATAATAATAATAATAATAATAGGTCCTGGGTAAGGACTCAATAGGTAAACAAAATGCCAAATCCAGTCTGAACATCTGGCTGACTGTGCAATGCTTAATAATAATAATAATAATAATAATAATAATAATAATAATAAAGTTGGAAGGGACCTTGGAGGTCTTCTAGTCCAACTCCCTGCTCAGGCAGGAAACCCTATACCATTTCAGACAGATGGCTGTGCAGTCCACTGATTAATTGACATAGAGTTTTCTGCTGGAGCAAGGAGTTGGACTAGAAGATCTCCAAGGTCCCATCCAACTGTGTTGTTCTGTTAAACAGATTTTTTTCTTTACAGATCCCGAAAGCTTGTTCAAAATTTTATGAGCCTTTCACTAACCTGAAAGCAAAATGGCAGGTTCAGCTTTCCAATTTATGCTAACTTTCGCTAAATACCATAATTTGGAAACAACCCTATTTCCTTGATGCCACAGGTGTCTGTAATTGATGTGTGCCATGAAGAATTTTGCATTGTCAATGTCAGGAAAAGCACTTAGTGAAATGAAGGGGGGGGAAATGCTTTTCTACCCTCGAAAGATAAAAACCTAACTTTGCCACTATGAGCAACTTCCAAAAAGCCCAGCATAAAAGCTGAAGAATAATGCAAATTGTTAAAGTTAGAATATAGATGTCCTTGTAATTACCAAACTGGTAGCCGTCCACTTACAATAGCTTGTTTAATCACTGTCCCAAGATACAACGGCACTGAAAAAAGCCACGTGTGACCGTTTTTGAAAGTTGCAATATCTCCACGGTCACGTGATCAAAATTCAGATGCTTGGCAACTGACTCATGTTTATGACAGTTGCAGCATCCTGGGGGGGTCATGTGATTCCCTTTTGTGACCGTCTGACAAGCAGAATCAATGGGGAAGGCTGATTCACTTAACAACCGTGTTACTTACTTAACAACTACAGTGATCCACTTAACTGTGGAGAGGAATGTAAAATGGGGGGAAACTCACTTAACAACTGTCTTGATTAGCAACAGAAATTTTGGGAATAATAATAATAATAATGTTGGATGGGACCTTGAAAGTGTTAATAATAATAATAATAATAATAATAAGAAGAAGAAGAAGAAGAAGAAGAAGAAGAAGAAGAAGAAGAAGAAGAAGAAGAAGAAGAAGAAGAAGAAGAAGAAGAGGAGGAGGAGGAGGAGGAGGATGAGGAGGAGGAGGAGGAAGAAGAAGAAGAAGAAGAAGAAGAAGAAGAAGAAGAGAAAGAGAAGAAGAAGAAGAAGAAGAGAAGAAGAAGAAGAAGAAGAAGAAGAAGAAGAAGAAGAAGAAGAAGAAGAAGAAGAAGGAAGTGGAAGGGACCTTGGAGGTCATCAAGTCCAACCCCCTGCTCAGGCAGGAAACCCTATACCATTTCAGACAAGTGGCTGTGCAGTCTCTTCTTAAAAACCTCCAGTGTTGGAGCATTCACCGCTTCTGGAGGCAGGTTGTTCCACTGGTTAGTTGTTCTAACTGTCAGGAAGTTTCTCCTTAGTTCTAGGTTGCTTCTCTCCTTGGTTAGTTTCCATCCGTTGCTTCTTGTCCTGCCTTCAGGTGCTTTGGAGAATAGCTTGACTCCCTCTTCTTTGGGGCAGCCCCTGAGATATTGGAATGCTGCTATCCTGTCACCTCTCATCCTTCTCTTCATTAAACTGGACATTCCCAATTCCAGCCACCGTTCCTTATATGTTTTAGCTTCCAGTCCCCTGATCATCTTTGTTGCTCTTCTCTGCACTCTTTCTAGAATCTCAACATCTTTTTTACATCGTGGTGACCAAAACTGGATGCAGGATTCCAAGTGTGGCCTTACCAAGGCCTTGTAAAGTAGTATAAACACTTCACTTCACTTCATGCAGCCTAGCACTCTGTTGGCTTTTTTGGCAGCTGCAGCACATGGCTGGCTCATATTTAAGTGATTGTCCACTAGGACTCTGAGATCCCTCACAGTTACTACTACTGAGCAAGGTACCCCCTATACCAGGGGTAGGCAACCTTGGCTCTTTTATGACTCGTGGACTTCAACTCCCAGAATTCCTGAGCCAGCATGGCTCAGCTTGGAAACCTCTCCCTTTTCCCCCAGCGTAGCTGACTCAGGAATTCTAGGAGTTGAAGTCCACGAGTCATAAAAGAGCCAAGGTTGCCGACCCCTGCCCTATACTATACCTGTGCATTTGGTTTTTCTTGCCTAAATATAGAACCTTACTTTTTTCAGCATTGAATTTCATTTTGTTATATAACGACCAGTGTTCAATTCTGTCCAGATCCTCCTGTATCTTAAGCCTATCTTCTGGAGGGTTGGCTACTCCTGCCAGCTTGGTGTCATCAAATGATGATGTTACCTAGTTGGGTCATGAGACGTCTGCAAGAAAACAAGCAAGCTCAGAGAGCACCAAGGACTCCTGAATCTCCTTCATCACAGTCTGTTTTTTTTTTTTTTTTAATGAGGAACTTTCAAAAGTCGTGAAGATACCTTTTGAACTTATATTTCCCTCTTGATCTACCGGCGTTGCTTTGTTTCCTTTGACCTGGAAGCTGTGCAATGACCTTGCTTGAAAGAATATAAAGAAATGCTTGAACAAAGACATAACAGATGTTCGTGCTTTTTTACATTGAAATGCCCCTCAAGGTTGCCCCTGGATATAAAAGCCAAACATTTTGATCCACTGGCGTAGACAATATTCTCAGTTGGAAATATGGAGTTTATCCTGGGACATCAATGCATTTTCTAATAAAGTCTCCAGGTATGAATCTCTTTGTATCCATAATTGCCATGGAGAGAAAAAATCTTTACGTTCTCAAGGGCTGCTTGTTTAATTTGTGACTTGCTCTCATCCACAATAACTTGGTATTCCTACTACTTTATTGATTGTTTAAAATGTTGTCTGTCACCCAGGGTTATTTAATAGAAAGAAGATCGGGTTTTTTTTTTGGTTTTTTTTTTTTTGTAAATTAGTTAGGAACAATGAAAGCTTCAATGCCTCTGAATAGGCTCGGAAAAATTCGCACACTGGAACCTTTCATCCGTAGGAATCCATCTAATAGGTAGCAGTCTTAGAAATCCATCACCTCCATGGAGTAGGAGTCTCTCAGTAGCCTGAAATAGATCACAGAGCAGATGAAATTTTAGAGTAAGGACTTCTCAACAACACTCAGCTGCGATAAACAATGGTTGGAAACCAATCAGAGAGAGAAACAACCTGGCATGGAGGAGCTCCAACATTGGAAGTTTTTAAGAAGAGACTGGACAGCCATCTGTCTGAAATGGTATAGAGTTTCCTGCCTGAGCAGGGGATTGGACTAGATGACCTCCAAGGTCCCTTCCAACTTTATTATTATTATCATTATCACAGTCAGCTAGATGTTCAGACTGGATTTGGCATTTTGTCTATCTATCGAGTCCTTACCCAGGACCTGGGATAGGCAGATGTGGATGTTTGATGGTATTACAGATATATTATTACTATTATTATTATTATCGATCATCGCACAGTCAGCCAGATGTTCAGACTGGATTTGGCATTTTGTCTACCTATCGAGTCCTTACCCAGGACCTGGGATAGGCAGATGTGGATGTTTGATGGTATTACAGATATCGTCGCAGGATGGAAGCAGTTCCTAGTAAGGCCGCCTTTTGCAATTGACTAATAGCGAATTTGCCAATGCGGATGGTGTTCAAGTGGTGCTCCAGTTGTTTTGGGATTATTATTATTATTATTATTATTATCAATCATCGCACAGTCAGCCAGATGTTCAGACTGGATTTGGCATTTTGTCTACCTATCGTTATTATTATTATTATTATTATTATTATTATTATTATTATTATTATTATTATTCTATTCTATTCTATTCTATTCTATTCTATTCTATTCTATTCTATTCTATTCTGCAACCTGGAATTAAGGAGAAACTTCCTAATAGTGAGGACAATTAACCAGTGGAACAATTTGCCTTCAGATGTTGTGGGTGTTTCATCACTGGAGGTTTTTAAGAGGAGACTGGACATTCACCTGTCTGATATGGTATTGATCCTCCTGCTTGAGCAGGGGGCTGGACTAGAAGACCTCCAAGGTCCCTTCCAGCTCTATTCTATTCTATTCTATTCTATTCTATTCTATTCTATTCTATTCTATTCTATTATTCTATTCTATTCTATTCTATTCTATTCCATTCCATTGTATTCATTTCTATTCTATTTGATTTGATTCGATTCTTCTTATTTCTATTCTATTCTATTCTATTCTATTCACAATCAGAATGGAAGGTGAAATTCAGAATCATCTTTGTACTCTCTGAAGAGTGGCTATTTTATTCAAATTCTAGCATTGCGTTTAAGCAAAAATCAAGAACACGAGGACATCACTTCAAACTGAGGAGGGAAATTCAAAAGTCACGTTAGAAAGTTTGACTTCACAGGAAGTGAATGCTTGCATCCAACTTCCGATTGAGGTAGTGGGTCAATCATCAGTAACTGAGTTTAAACATGTCCATCAATTGGCAAAAAGGAAAAAAAGAAAACCTCAAAGGGAAGACTTGATGGACCACTGGTTCTTTTTCTGCAGTCATTTTTTTATGTTTCTATGTAATTAGTCTTCAAATCTGGAGTATAGGCACATTTTATTTCTTTTTTTTTCAGAGCTGGATGTCTTTTTTTTGTTATAGGAGAATCAACAAGCGGACATTCATTATTGGAATGGTGTCTTAAAATTAGATGAATTTTTCAAATATGTCCTAGGACCATCTTGCCATCTTGATTCAATATATTAATCTAGATCAGGGGTAGGCAGCCTTGGCTCTTTTATGACTCGTGGACTTCAACTCCCAGAATTCCTGAGCCAGCCATGCTGAGGGGAAAGGGAAGGTTTCCAAGCTGAGCCCATGCTGGCTCAGAAATTCTGGGAGCTGAAGTCCACGAGTCATAAAGTGTCCTAGGCCTAGGCCGGGGTAGGCAACCTTGGCTCTTTTATGACTCGTGGACTTCAACTCCCAGAATTCCTGAGCCAGCCATGCTGAGGGGAAAGGGAGAGGTTTCCAAGCTGAGCCATGCTGGCTCAGGAATTCTGAGAGTTGAAGTCCACAGCTTATAAAGGGGCCATGGTTCCCCCATGCTGGCTCAGGAATTCTGGGAGTTGAAGTCCACAGCTCATAAAGAGGCCATAGTTCCCCCATGCTGGCTCAGGAATTCTGGGAGTTGAAGTCCACAGCTCATAAAGGGGCCATAGTTCCCCCATGCTGGCTCAGGAATTCTGGGAGTTGAAGTCCACAGGTCATATAGCAATCATAATTCCCCGTGCTGGCTCAGGAATTCTGGGAGTTGAAGTCCACCAGTCATAAAAGAGCCAAGGTTGCCTACCTCTGGCCTAGGCCTAGGCCGCTTTAAGACTCGTGGACTTCAACTCCCAGAATTCCTGAGCCAGCCATGCTGAGGGGAAAGGGAGAGGTTTCCAAGCTGACCATGCTGGCTCAGGAATTCTGGGAGTTGAAGTCCACGAGTCATAAAGCGGCCTAGGCCTAGGCCAGAGGTAGGCAACCTTGGCTCTTTTATGACTCGTGGACTTCAACTCCCAGAATTCCTGAGCCAGCCATGCTGAGGGGAAAGGGAGAGGTTTCCAAGCTGACCATGCTGGCTCAGGAATTCTGGGAGTTGAAGTCCACGAGTCATAAAAGAGCCAAGGTTGCCTACCCCTGGTCTAGATAAAGTCTTAAACTAGCTTCCCCAGCAAGCTTAGCAGTTGAGGGAACACCATAAAATTCTAGTCAGACTGAGATATTGAAAGAAAAAAATCCCTGAAGTCAATCCATATTGTTATGGGTATATAATAATATGGTGATTTGTTAAAAAGGTCACCAGGAACGAAGGAGATTCCTCTAAGCCAGGATCTTCAAACTTGGCAACTTTAAGACTTGTGGACTTCAACTCCCAGAATTCCTCAGCCGGCCTTAGGCATGCAAGCCAGCTGGTGATCTTGGGCCAGTCAGTCTGTCTTAGCCCAGCTCACCTCACAGGGTTGTCATTATGGGGAAATAGGAAGAAGAAGTATTATCCTGCTCACTGCCTTGAGTTATTTATAAAGCACGGGACAAAAATCTAATAAATTAAAACAAAACAAAATAAATTTTAAAAAGCAAGTCTTAAAGGAAGGGGTTGTGCTACAGAGTACCAAATAGATGCAAAGATACTGTTCAACGGGGAAAAATTAAATCGCTTGCTTAATTTAACAGTTACAAAAGAGCAAAATGCAGTACTTTGCAGTCTAAAATCCTGCATGGAAAATGTATGAAAATTCCATATAGGGAGATAGCGTCCTTATAGCCTCACAGCTGCTGACTCCACAGACAATGTGTTCTTAAGCTATTGACTAGCTCAAATGTAAATCTGACAAAACATCTCCTTTTTCAGACAGCGAAAAAGCTTATCGAATGAGGGATACTGTAGCGGAAGATACGGTGTTATGTAAGACAAATAAATCACCTCTTCTCTGGTGTGCTTTCCCAAGTAAATTAGGCCATCAGTTCAACTATAAAATATTTGGACACAAAAAATGTTGGCTAGGAGACACTTGGAGACTGTAATGCAGCCAAGAACAAAGGCCACAAAAAAGGTAAAATTTTAAAAAGTAGTGGATCAACACTATCTTGTCTCCAAGAGGACACCCTTTGTACAACTCAGTTAAACAACAGTAGTCCTTGCTTTACAATAATTCATTTAGTGACCATTTAGCATTATAACAGTGTTCAGAAAGTAACTTATGATTGGTCCTCACACTTATGACTGTCACAGAGTCCTCACGGTCATGTTGTGGTAAGGACGCACCCCCTCCGATCTTTTTTTACTATGCCCCACCCCAAAATCACAAAAATAAAACTCAGGAAAAGAAATACAGAAGCAATGTTTCACTCACGAAATCCCTGGCTATTGCAAAAAGCAGAAACATTGAATCAGGCCTGTTGATTCACAAAGAGAGCTCAATGGAGGTAATAGACGAACTAAAGATAAAGGGGTAAAATTAAATACATTTGTTTGATAGGATTAAAACCCAAGGAAGCCAGTATTTTAGACCCATTGCTAGCCTGTGCGAAACAAGCTAAACAAATCTAATAACAAAAGCACACGAAGCAAACCTCCAAATTACGAAATGCTGTAAAGCTGTATAAAAATCCTTGTACTGATCAAATCGATTTGTCAGCTGTCCCAGAACTACATGCTGTTGTTGGTTCTGCTTCTCAATAAACAGGAACCTTCTTTTCTAAGCAGCCTCCATTTTACTTCCAGCATTTTAGCCTCTATTTTATTTCCAGCATCTTACTTCCAGCTTGGAACTGGACCTGATTTTTCTTTCAACAACGTGATGAAAATTCAGGCACTTTTTAAATGGGTGCAGCATTCTGGAGTCATATCAACACAATTTGCAACCTTCTCAGTCGGCTTCACAGAGACATTATTGACTTCGTTACCTAAATTTCTCCCTATGCTACAGTTGTGTTGTCTGCCACTTAAAAACACAAGTTGCCATCTGCAGGGATTTCTGCTTAGCTGTCTTCCATCCTGCCTGGCTCACAAACTTCTTTTATCTTGTCTGTTCTCACATGGCAACAGAGTTCTGCAAGATCATTATCCCCAATGATTTAAGAGACTCTTTTTCTTCTTCATCCAAGCAATAAATAAAATAAAACACGGAAAGAGAGAAAATGTTCTGCTCTCCCTTACAAAGGAAAAAAGCCACAATAATTAGCAGATCAAAGGAGAATGTTGCAATCCAATAAACAATATGGGTGTTAATAAGCAACGGGCTTCAAAAATGTTTCACTTGAAAAATAAACCCAGAGTTTTGCAACTTGATATGCTGGCAATGGCGAGAATTTTATATGCACAAAGATGGAAGGGCAAATTAATTCCCACAGCAGAAGAATAGATGGTGAAGGTTATGGAGTTGGCAGAGATGGCAACATTGTTTTAATTAAAGAGAATTTATCTAGTTTTGTTCCCATTCTGAACCACTTCTGGATTTTGTACAGGAAGTTCTTGACGTACAACAGTACATTTAGTGACTGTTTGAAGTTACACCGGCACTGCAAAAGTGACTTATAATCGTATTTCATACTTATGACCATTGCAGCATCCCCAGGGTCATACGATCAATGTTTGGACACTTGACAACTGTTTTATATTTATGACTGTCGCAGTGTCCGGAGTTATGTGATCCCCTTTTGCGATCTTCTGGAAAGCAATATCCATGGGGAAGCCAGATTCACTTAACAACCGTGTTACTAACTTAAAAACTGTGGTGTTTCACTTAACAACTGTGGCAAGAAAAGTCGCAAAATGGGGCAAAATTCACTTAGCAAATGTCTCACTTAGCAGCAGAAATTTGGGGATCACCTGTGGTCGTAAGTTGAGGACTTGTTGTTAATTGCGAAGTCGTGTCCGACCCGTCGCGACCCCATGGACAATGTTCCTCCAGGTCTTCCTGTCCTCTACCATCTTCTGGAGTCCATTTAAATTCACACCTACTGCTTCAGTGACTCCATCCAGCCATCTCATTCTCTGTCGTCCCCTTCTTCTATTGCCCTCAATCTTTCCCAACATTAGGTTCTTCTCCAGTGAATCCTTCCTTCTCATTAGGTGGCCAAAGTACTTGAGTTTCAACTTCAGGATCTGGCCTTCTCAAGAGCAGTCGGGGTTGATCTCTTCTAGGACTGACCGGTTTGAACGCCTTGCAGTCCAAGGGACTCGCAGGAGTCTTCTCCAGCACCATAGTTCAAAGGCCTCAATTCTTTTGCGCTCAGCCTTTCTTATGGTCCAACTTTCACAGCCATACATTGCAACTGGGAAAACCATGGCCTGGACTATACGCACTTTTGTTGGCAGGGTGATGTCTCTGCTTTTTAGAATGCTGTTTAGATTTGCCATAGCTTTCCTCCCCAAGAGCAAGCGTCTTTTGATTTCTTGGCTGCAGTCCCCATCTGAGGTGATCTTTGAGCCCAGAAAAATAAAATCTGTCACTACCTCCATTTTGAATACAGGTAGTTCAGTTGAGGACTACCTGTATTCAAAACCGAAACAAAATATAAAACTTTAATTTTAGGTTTCGACGATTAAAATGATTTTTGATGTTATAGAAATGGCTTAAAACGTTGAGAAATATAAAGCAAAGGATTGAAGCTGTAACTTTGGGGGGGGGGGGTTCTGCTCAAATAGGTGTGAAGCTTATCTCCGGTCTACAACGCAGTCCTTTCAACAGTCCCAAGAAGGCTCCACACCCATTTGCACTACTCAGGTGACCCTGACGACACAGATAAATCTCCAAGTGGCCTCAACGACTCTCTAAAAGAAGGCAAATGACCAGCTGTCTGCAAGGAGTATAAATCTTTCCATTCCCCACCATCCAATCAGAGCTGAAGAAGTTTCCAGGATGAGAAGTGAAACGTCTTTAGTGGAAAACAACAAAGTCCAGTTGCCTCCTGAAAAAGCTTCTTTGGGACAATGATGTCAGTAGTTTATTGTTCCAGTAATTCATTTTAGCAAACTGCAGAATATTCAGAATCTTCAGACAATTCTTTTATCCATTTGGCGTAATTTTTTCTTCAAATTCTTCAGGCTGAGGAAGGAAAACAGCAAAGAGCCAATGTGCAGAGTGTTCATGTGTGTTTCCAGCACCATCAAACATTTTATGATGTTTCTTGGTATAGTGTTCAGTTAGTAACGTTGAAAGAAAAGTCTTTATCATGGTTCATCCAAGCTGGGAATAAACATGGCAACTGCTTTGGGAAGAAGGTTGTCGTTTATTGGAGAGGAGTGCCAGACAGGAAGATGGTTCTTGCAGCAAGAGAAGTGAAAAAAAGGGCTGAACACATGTAGGGAGTAGGTTTTCATACCCCTGGAGCCTTTTGTTTGGAGTTGTTCTTGTGGCATGAACTTTGACCTGCATATGATTGTGCCTTTCTGATATTCTGATGGTGATGGGTCAATCTTATTATGTCCAAAGGTCATATCCTGCTTCCCTGGGGCTGGGGCTAATGAATCTTAGAGTTTGGATGGGGTAGGTATATAGATTTTAGGTCTTTGACTCAAAGCTCCTTAGATTTACATCTGCATGTCTATAGAACTGGTATCTGCTTTGGGGGAGGGAGACTTGGGGCTATTAAGAAAACTGGGCATGCTTTCCTGCTTCTTTAAGATCTTTGGAGGAAATATATTTTTCTGCCCTTTAAATATTTCCTTTTCTGGGGGGGGGGGCTGACTTCCCACAGTAACATATTAAATGAATCTGGCTTCCCCCATTGGCTTAGCTTGTCAGAAGGTCACAAAAGGGGATCACATGACCCTGGAACATTGCAACCGTCATAAGTATGAGTCAATTGGCAAGCGTCTGAATTTTGATCATCTAACCGTGGGGATGCTGCAATGGTCGTAAGTGTGACAAGCAGTCATAAGTCTTTTTTTAGCACCGTTGTATATATGCATAATGAGATCCATTTATATAAACCTTTGGATTCTCCCTCCAATTCATTGCAGCCCTAAAGAGCATATGCTAAAAAGAAGTGCATAGATGAGGCATTATGTGAATAAATGTTCTCTCAAACTCGGTATCTCTGGTTGACAACCAATGTGGTTTTTCCAGGCTAATATTTCATTATAGTTTTGTCGCATTTTTTTCTTTTTTCTTTCTGACACGTATCTGCATACTTAGTGGATAAATAGATGTTGTCTTTCTTTGTGAAGGTTATTTGCGATGCAAATTGAATATGCAGTGGATCGACTGGATGAATAAATACTGGATGCAGCAGCTATTGTGTAAGACAATTTGAGTCTAGAAGTATCTTTGAAACTCTGCAAGCTTGATTCTTTCTAGGAGGAGCAGAGATGGACAGGTCATGGCGCAGAAGTTCTCTCTCTCACTCTCTCTCTCTCTCTCTCTCTCTCTCTCTTTCTTTCTTTCTTTCTTTCTCTCCCTTCTCTCTCATTTCTTTTTCTCTCTTTTTCCCTCTCTTTCTCTTCCTCCATCTCTCATTTCTCTCTCCCCTTCTTTCTCTCTCATTTCTTTTTCCCTCTCTTTTTTCTCTCTCTTTCTCTTCCTCCATCTCTCTCTCATTTCTCTCTCTCTCTCTCTCTCTCCTCTCTCTCATTTCTTTTTCTCTCCTCTCTTCCTCCATCTCTCTCTCATTTCTCTTTCTTTCTCTCTCACCTTCTCTCTCTCATTTCTTTTTCTCTCTTTCCTCTCTTTCTCTTCCTCCATCTCTCTCTCTTTTTCTCTCCCCCTTCTCTCTCTCATTTCTTTTTCTCTCTCTTTTTCCTTTCTTTTCCTCCATCTCTCATTTCTCTCTCTCTTTTTTCTCTCCCCTTCTCTCTCATTTCTTTTTCTCTCTCCCCTTCTCTCTCATTTCCTTTTCTCTCTCTTTTTCCTCTTTCTCTTCCTCCATCTCTCTCTCATTTCTCTCTCTCTTTCCCTCTCTCTCTCTCTCTCTCTCTCTCTCTCTCACACACACACACACACACACACACACACACACACACACACAAACACACAGAGAAACAATTGCATGGGAGGAACTGAGGAGATCCAAGATAGGGGAGGGAAAAGGGAAGGGAAAAGTGTAGGAAAAAGGGAAAAAAGAAAAAAAAGGTGTTGACTTCCGATTCCTTTTGGTGCATCAAACCTCAACTTTTTAGTTTTATATAATAGTATAGCCATTTTTATTACATCAACAAACCTATCTAATCGGTAAAACCCAAAATCAAAGTTTCAATTTTTTTTTGCATCTCGAGCACAAAGTCCAGAAGTGGTTTCCAAGTAGAAACAACTGTGTACTGTGTGTGTGTGTGTGTGTGTGTGTGTGTGTGTTTTCTTTAATCAAAGCAGTCAGTTTAGCAATCTCTGCTAACTCAGTTAACTTTTGCAACCATTCATCCATTGTGGGAATCAAAACGTCCTTCCAATATTCTTGGGAAGACCGGTTAGGTCATCAATCCTCCGCTTCAGCCCTTTGTATTGACAGTGGCCGTTTTAATATTCCCTAGCCATTTTAATATTCAGCTGTGCCTAAAGCCAAGATTTAAGGACATGGTGATGCATAATTTGTTCTATTAATTTGGGAAGCTTTGTCCCCGTTTTTTATTTTGTAAAGTGGCATTTAGCCATTCTACATCACGCTAAGCTCTTGGTTATTATTTCCGATTACTTGGACACCCTCATAAATTACTTGCCAATTTATGATATCACTTCCTTCCTTATTTCCTTCCTTCCTTCCTTTCCTCCTCTTCCTCCTCCTTCCTTCCTCCTTCTCCTCCTTCTCCTCCTCCTCCTCCTCTTCTTCCTCCTTCTCCAATAGGAAATTAGCTTTGTTGCAGGAGACTAGGATGGCAATTATTTTTGCTCATGGGATATTTTTCATGAACCAGCAACTGAAGTTAAGCAATATGCAATAGCTGAACTTAATTTGGGCCAGAGTTCAACTGTGCAACTGCAAATATATGCCAAGGTTATTTTAAGAAATGTTCCTCTTGGCACATGGAGATAGTATTTTCGTAACTATTATATATTCTGAGCTGTCCTTGCATGTATAACGGAAACCGTGGGAGTTACAGTATTTAATTGCTAAAGAGGATGAGATCCTAGAAAGAGTGCAGAGAAGAGCAACAACAATGATTAGAAGGCTGGAGGCTAAAACATATAAAGAACGGTTGCTGGAATTGGGTATGTCTAGTTTAATGAAGAGAAGGACGAGGGAGGACATGATAGCAGTGTTCCAATATTTGAGGGGCTGCCCCAAAGAAGAGGGAGTCAAGCTATTCTCCAAAGCACCTGAAGGCAGGACAAGAAGCAATGGATGGAAACTGATCAGGGAGAGAAGCAACCTAGAACTAAGGAGAAACTTCCTAACAGTGAGGACAATTAATAAGTATAATGGCTTACCTCTAGAAGTTGTGGGTGCTCCATCACTAGAGGTTTTCAGCAAAAGGGATTGGGGATGACTTGGGAGTCCCCAAGTAGGTGGGACCTGGGTCTGCACTAAGCTTCCAATGGCCTCTCCCATCCCTGAAGCATCCTGCATGGCCATTACTGAGAATGCTGGAAGCTGAAGTCCACAAATTTGAAAGTTGCCAAGGTTAGAAACTATTGCCTTCTAGGCACCCCAGCAATGTCCAAAAATTAAAACCAATTTTGTCTAATTAAATTAATTAGACAAATTAATTTAAATCCTATTCCTCACAGGGAAGCGTGCCCTTTTCCTTCTTCAAACAAAACATCCAAAACAGGATACTATTTTAAATATTATAACAGGTTAGGCCATGCTTAAGTCTGAGAGGGAGTTAATTATTCATAAAATAATGGTGCCATTTTCTCTCAAATAAAACGAGAGGAGAGTATATATTTTTCAGGGTTGGTGTGGTGCTTTCTTTTTTCTTTTCCCTCAGAAATTCAGCAAATACCAGCATGGTCTCTATAGTTACCGGGTTGCAACTCCCGTTAACAGTGATCTGAGTTCCAATCGATTCTCCCACACAAAACCTCATGTACAAATTTTAAGTAGCAAATTAGAGCGATGGCTCCAATTTGCTCTCCCACGGGAGAAGAAAACTTCCCCTCTTAAGGGTGATCAAATCATCCTTTTTTTTTTTCCAATTGTCTGAAGAAAACCTTCCGCTGAGGCTGGTGGAGTGATCTTTTCACCTCTTCCTTGTAAGTTGTGGTTAAGGAGTCACCGTTCCCCAAAGCTGAACATTAATTATGAAACTGAATGCAAACCTTGATGAATTGCACATTTCTGAATCAAAGATGACGTTTCTCCTTGCTTCTGACAGGGAGGGAAAGAGGAAAGAACAAGGGCTTGAGGGTGTGAACTTTCCTAGGTGGATTAAGATACAAAGAGGGCAGAGAAGAGCAACAAAGATGATCAGGGGGCTGGCGGATAAAACATATAAGGAACGGTTGCTGGAATTGGGTATGTCTAGTTTAATGAAAAGAAGGGGGGGACATGATAGCAATGTTCCAATATCTCAGGGGCTGCCCCAAAGAAGAGGGAGTCAAGCTAGTCTCCAAAGCCCCTGAAGGCAGGACAAGAAGCAACGGATGGAAACTCATCAAGGAGAGAAGCAACCTAGAACTAAGGAGAAACTTCCTGACAGTGAGAACAATTCATCAGTGGAACAGCTTGCCTCCAGAAGCAGTAAATGCTCCAACACTGGAAGTTTTTAAGAAGAGACTGGACAGCCATTTGTCCGAAATGGTGTAGGGTTTCCTGCCCGAGCAGTGGGTTGGACTAGATGACCTCCAAGGTCCCTTCCAACTTTACTACTACTACTATTATTATTATTACTAACCAAGGAGAGAAGCAACTTGGAACTAAGGAGAAATTTCCCTGACAGCGAGAACAATTAACCAGGAGAACAAATTGCCTTAGGAAATTGTTGGTGCCCCTTCACTGGAGACTTTTTTAAAAAAAGAGTGGACCTCCATTGATCAGAAATAGTACCGTGGTGGCGAACCTATGGCACGTGTGCCACAAGCGGCACGCGGAGCCGTCTCTGGCGGCACGCGAGCCATTGCTGGGCCGAGCTGCTCCCTCCTCTGCGCATGTGCAGTCTGGGAATAGGCGAGAGGCTATAAAAGAAGCAACTTTCTATGGAAGCAGCATTTGCTGCAGACAGCTTGAGAGTGAGCACGAGTCGGAGCGGACAGTGAGCGAGACAGCACGAGCCGACAGCTCGGTGGCCACACCCACCCGGCAATGCATAAGTGGGTTTTGGGTTGCAGTTTCGGCACTCAGTCTCTAAAAGGTTCGCCATCACTGCCCTAGTAAATGCAGGCTGGTTGCCCACCACTCAAATTTTGAGCACAAGACTCTGAAGATGCTGCAATGGTCATAAGTGTGATGACCGACATGATAGCAGCGTTCCAATATCTCAGGGGCTGCCCCAAAGAAGAGGGAGTCAAGCTATTCTCCAAAGAAGAAGGCAGGACAAGAAGCAACGGATGGAAACTAACCAAGGAGAGAAGCAACCTAGAACTAAGGAGGAATTTCCTGACAGTGAGAACAATTAACCAGTGGAACAACCTGCCTCCGGAAGTTGTGAATGCTCCAACACTGGAAATTTTTAAGAAGAGACCGGACAGCCTTTTGTCTGAAATGGTATAGGGTTTCCTGCCTGAGCAGGGGGTTGGACTAGAAGACCTCCAAGGTCCCTTCCAACTCAATTATTCTGTTATACACTTGCCTTGTTTTTCTGTTCTGTTGTTTAGGATAACTGCCCAGTTTTTAATATAAAACATCTGCGCAGTGAGAGAGATCATGTGGCGCCTTTGCCAAATAAAAAAGCGATTCAAAATTCCACTTACCTTGGTGGTTTCGTTGCACACTGCTAATAAAATTTGCAGTATATGCTGTTCGGCATGCCTCATTGACCTCCCAGTCCTTTTATTAATTCTCCAGATGGGCTAATAATTGTAATTATTACATCACCAATGAAGCTTGCTCCGAAACTTGATCTAGGTGACAGTCCTGCTAGAATTAAGCACACAAATCTTGCCCTTTAAGCACTTAGGTGTGCATAATTAAGAACAGGTTTCTCTCTCTCTCTCTCTCTCTCTCTCTCTCTCTCTCTCTCTCTCTCTCTCTCTCTCTCTCTCTCTCTCTCTCCCTCTGTCTCTCTTCACCCCCCCCCCTCTCTCTCATTTCCTCCTTTCTCTCTTAGACTTCTATATTTCATAAGAAGCTCCCTGAAATTCCACGAGATTTTAGTGGACGTGTCACTGTAAATGTTCATATGTATTCAGCCTGCTGTGTTATGTGTAATTTGTACAAATTGCAACAGACAAATTGCACAGGCCTTTTTTCGAACCATTTCCCTTTAATGATGAGAAGCAGAAATGTATTCATGGGTATTTTTCTGAACCAAGAACTGCTCTGCCAGCAGCACCTATACACAATCCACACCTTTGGTATGTGCCTTGTAACATTTGATGCAAAGTATTGCACAAAAGGGATGGAACTTGTTTCACAATGTGTCAGGGGTGAAAGATTTATTGCTAAAAAGCCAAGGGACAGGAATCTTCTCAACTAGCAACCACCACTTGATTAGAATTAGATAAGGATCAATAGCACTCAAGAGGAGTTGCTTAATTAATTTGTGACTATGTAGGAATTCTAGGTTGATTCCTCCTTTTCACTCCGCCCCAGGTTCTGCCATTCCTTCTCTTAGACCATGGCATGATGCTGCTTTTATCATTTGGATAAAAGTTGCTAATCCTGCAGATACAGTTTATATTTTGTTCCCAAATCAGACAAAGAAATGCATATAATTCACAACTTATGGCCATAATGCAACTCCAGAAGTTGTGGGTGCTCCAACACTGTAATTTTTAAAGAAGAGTTTGGTCAGCATTTGTCCAGAATGATATAGAGTCCCCTGTCTTGGACTAAAAGACTTCCAAGGTCCCTTCCAACTTTGTTATTCTGTTATTGTCAAGGATGAAACTTTGTTGACTACCTGCCTCAGCGTTTCAACTTGCCTTTAGAGTAAGGAGGGGAGGTGATAATTTTGAGTGGGTTAGATGGAGAAACAAAACTTCTTTAATTCTGCTGAAGACTGTGAGAGCCTGAAAGCTTTTCAAGGACACCATAACAGGTGTGGATTTGAAGCAGACGGTTCCCATAACAAAGTGAACTTGATTATATGGACTACGTAAGACTTTGGGGGTTTGGTTGGGAAAATTATTAAGTCTATGAATTCATGTTGGAACCTCAGAGTTAGTTTTGCTTCAACATTACCATGCAGTGTAATCAATAACCAGTAAGATTTTCAGAGATGGAATGAACCTGGAGTTTTATTTGGATTCTCATTGCATTCCTCTGTCCTACTCTCTTTTCTTGCTGGCGTTTTCATGCATCCAGGATTTGTCCCAGCTGTTCTTCATCACTGTCCAACTCAGGCTCCCAGCACAGCTGTGTCTCAGCCTGAGCGTGAGTAGAGGGGCCAGGCTCCTCGTCCGACTGGAAGTCTTGGGGCTCCTCAGAGCCTTCCTCTGACTCTGATGTCACTCCAGCCCCCCCTCCTCCTCTGATTCCTCAGACTCAGCTGCCGGGTCCCCTGGCTGGTGAGGAATTACAACAATGGGATCCCCTTTTGCCATCTTCTGACAAGGAAAATCAGTGGGGAAGCCAGATTCATTTAACAACCATGTTGCTAACTTATCAACTCCAGGGATTCACTGAACAATGGAAGCAAGAAAAGTCGTACAATGGGGCAAAACTCATTTTGCAAATGTTTCACTTAGCAACAGAAATTTTGGGCTCAATTGGGATCGTAAGTAGAGGACTTACCTGTACCTTTCTCAACAAATGGAGCCAAGGACAGTTTCTGTTTAGAGGTTTAAGTTGCAGCAGGTCTGACAACTTGCTATCTGGTAGCCTCTCCTTGAAAACATCCAGTGCCGGGGAATTCTGCTGGGGATGGATTAATTTGGGCTCTTGAACAGAACCAAGTGTTATGGTTCCGGCTAATGAAACACTTCAAAGAACTTCCAGGCATTTATTTTCCTAAAAGTCTTTTATTGTTGCAAAATGTCGGCACAGGCATAACGAAGGGATGCTAAGATCTAAGTTCTCTTCCTCTGAACAGTTAAATTATCAGCATGTTCCCTCCCTAAATTAGCCGTTATATATCACATTATCCAGTTAGTGTGAAGGTCAAATGTTTCCTTCCTCTTTCTTTCCAGGGCTTTACCCCACCCCCCTTCTGCTCTGTATTAACCCCATAAATACCAGACAGTTCTGCATATTGTCAAAAGCAAGAATATACAATATTTGCAGTGTTGACACCAAGGGTTGCCTCTTTTTATAACAAAATCTAATATTCTAAATATACATCTTATCTATTTGCATGTAATCTTATTCCATTTTTAAAAATCTCTCTTTTTTTTAGATTTTGTTATAAAAAGGGAGAAATGTAGAAGTTGAGATAAGGGAAACTCTAGTTACCTAAAGCTTAGCAACTATATCATACCAAATGTTAAGTTGAATATTGAGGGGAAATTAAAGCCTGGGGGAAAAGCTACAACAGGACATTGATGTATGTAAGATTGAATGTAAACACAATTAAGATATGTATAAGTTCAAAACTCTTGATAAATGTAACAAAGATGGTTTCACTCAGTTGATAACAATAAGAATTACATTAATTCAATATGAGATAGTAGATATGAAGGGATAAAGAGAGGAAACATCTGATGTTGTAAACTTGTTGTTGTTAGTTGCGAAGTGGTGTCTGACCCATCGCAACCCCATGGACAACGTTCCTCCAGGCCTTCCTGTCCTCTACCATCTTCTGGAGTCCATTTAAGTTCACACCTACTGCTTCAGGACTCCATCTAGCCACCTCGTTCTCTATCGTCCCCTTCTTCTCTTGCCCTCCATCTTTCCCAGCATTAGGCTCTTCTCCAGTGAGTCCTTCCTTCTCATTAGGTGGCCAAAGTATTTGAGTTTCAACTTCAGGATCTGGCCTTGAGATTTTTGCTAAAGATTTATGTATGCTATGGAATCATTGATTACCCAGTCACCACAGCCTTCAGCCTTGGACATCACATCACAGAACTCAGGAGACTACAACGCCAAAGCTCAGGATGTTACAACACAGCCAACCACCCAGGATGGTGCAACACAGAACTCAGGATATCACTACACCATACTTCAGGATGTAATCACACAATCCATTACCCAGGTCGTTACAACACAAAAGACAAATGGCACACAGCCAACACCTCAACTACTCAGGATGTTAGGAAACAGCCAAACAATCCACAAACAATAGCTCCTACACAGCCAACCAATCCACCTACAGCAACTAAGCCAACACTCCATACATACCCCACCAATATATATAGAGACAGCAGCTCCAATCACACTTTGCTCGCAGAAGCATGAAGCCGAAGACCCCAGCCTGAAGATGACTAGTGGGACCTCGTTGAAATATCGCCAAGATACTCTCAATCTTACACGGGAAAAGACCTGAATATACCAAGACTTGCATACCTACACCCGTGAAAATCTACGAAAACAAATATATGTATGTATGTATGTATGTATGTATGTATGTATGTATGTATGTCTTTGGTTATTCGGGTTTTCTCCCACATAAAATTGGAAGTGTCTTGGCGACGTTTTGACAAAGTCCCATTCATCATCTTCAGGCTGGTGTTTTCAGCTTCGTGCTTCAAGGAGCAATGTGTGATTCGTCATCTTCAGGCTGGTGTTTTCAGCTTCGTGCATCGAGGAGCAATGTGTGATTCGTCATCTTCAGGCTGGTGTTTTCAGCTTTGTGCTTCGAGGAGCACGAAGCTGAAAACACCAGCCTGAAGATGACAAATGGGACTTCGTCGAAACGTCGCCAAGACACTTCCAATTTTACGCAGGAGAAAACCCGAATAACCAAAGACCTACATACAAACACCCGCGAAAACCTCAGAATATATATATATATATATATAAAACCAGAACTGAGGGTTGGACTTGACACCCCCAAGGATGCATTCCAGCTGGAGAATATTAAGATGCTTTCCCCATAGCTGGGTTATGTGATTGACTCCAAGCTCTCGGGCTATTTTCACTTTTCACATATGTAACACCGAGAGAGAATTATAGCCCATGTACTAAATGCAATATTCATTCCAGGCAGCTCGGAAGGGATCTAAATAATGAACGACCTATAAAACATTACAAAGCGGTAAAAATGTTCCACCTCGGAGAAGCCTTTCGACCGAAGGTAGAAACGATATTCTGAACCACCGCAGACTTTGCCAAGCGCTGAGATTTCTCTGAAGAGAAATAGCTGTGCTTCGATATCAGAAAATACCATCGATAGATTTCTAATTTGGTCCACGGACTTCAGTGTGTTATGACCTCCAGTTACTTTGCAAAATTGTGCTTGGAGATACCGTCGTCCCGTGTTCTTCAGTGCCAAGTTCTCTTTTATATGAACAGAGAGGACCGCTGGTTTGAAAGAGGGGTCCAAGAGGCCATCTGCATGAAGACTGGGGGGAGGATATGACACCACCCATCTCCTGTTTACAACACGGTCCTTTCAGCAGTCCCACAAAGTTTCCACACCCATTTGCACTATTCAGGTGATCCTGAGGGCACAGATAAGCCTCCAAGGGGCCTCAGTAACTCTCAAAGAGAATACTAATGACCAGATGACTGCAAGGAATATAAATCCTTCCATTCCCCACCATCCAGTCAGAACTAAAGAAGCTTCTTAGAGGAGAAGTGAAACGTCTTCAAAGACAAAGAAAGAAAGTCCAGTTGCCTTTTGGAAAAAAACACTTTAGGGACAACCGTGACCTGGATGACTGAGAATCTCCATAGATACTCTACTTTATATAGATTACATCTTCTTCATTTTGGGTTGGTTGCTGAGTCTAGGCATGAAGCTAAATACTATTATGGGATGCCGGTCACCAGGGTGAAGATTCCCTGCCTCTGTTTTCAATGGGTATTGTGTCCAGTTAATTCTAGTTGAGTCTTACCTTTCTGTTGTTGTTTTTTTTTTACAATGATTCCCCCACCCTCCTTTCTGGTAATATTTAAAACTCTATATCCCATCTCTTGTATAATTTATTTAATTTGAGAAATAAATCACAAGGCATGAATGACAATTGCACGGATTTCCGCTGATGGGCAGAGACACCCTTGAATCTGAATAACTTATTCTCTTTTCATAAGAAGCCGTTTTAGTGTGCAGCTGACATACTCCGTTTTTCACTCCCATCAATCTATTCCTCCTAAAGAGACTATGGAGTGTTAGAATTAGTTTCTGAGAAAATTCTTGAAATGACCAGAATAGAGATGAAAGTAGACCCAACGATGCTGGCCATCTAAAGATAGCAATAGCGATAGCACATAGACTTATATATCACTTCACAGTGCTTTACAGCCCTCTCTAAGCAGTTTACAGAGTCAGCCGATTGCCCCCAACAATCTGGGTCCTCATTTTACTGACCTGGGAAGGATGGAAGGCTGAGTCAACCTTGAGCCGGTCAGGATCGAACTCCTGGCAGTGGGCTGAATTAGCTTGCAATACTGTGTTCTCACCACTGCGTCACCATGTTACCTAGTTGGATCATGAAAAGTTTGCAAGAAAACAACTCAGCTCAGAGAGTACCAAAGATTCTCCTCCTCCTCTTCCTTCTCCTCCTCCTCCTCCTCCTCTTCCACACACACTCCACTCTCTTTTAGTACTGATGATGTTAGCAATAGCACTTAGACTAATATACCACTTCACAGTGCTTTACAGCCCCTTCTAAGCAGTTTACAGAGTCAGCCTATTGCCCTCAACAATCTGGGTCCTCATTTTACCAACCTCAGAAGGATGGAAGGCTGAGCCAACCTTGAACCAGTCAGGATCAAACTCTTGGCAGTGGGCAGAGTCAGCCTGCAATACTGCATTCCAACCACTGTGCCATCTGGGCAATGGGATGGAATGGAATAGCAATAGCAATAGCACTTCAACTTACATACCTCTTCATAATGCTTTTACAGCCCTCTAACAGAGTCCACATATTTTCCCCAACAATCTGGGTCCTCATTTTACTGACCTCGGAAGGACGGAAGGCTGAGTCAGCCTTAAATCAGTCAGGATCGAAGTCCTGGCAGTGGGCAGAGTTTTCATCTGCAATACAGCATTCTAACCACAGTGCCAGCAGGATTGGGAAGACCTGCTATTTCCCCCAAGTACGGGGGTCAAGATGTTAACAGAGTTCTGTGGATGTTGGCATGAAAGTGATAATAGGAGTGGGATATATTTAGGAATAGCTTGTAGCTTGTAGGGTATCTTATCTCTGTTTGTTGCCCAGTGTTCCTCCAGTAGATGGCTAGTCTCATAAATGTAACAAATCAAGAAGACAGGAGCAAACAAAACCCAAACAAGACACGCAGACAAGCAGAGATTAACACCAAGATTAATCAAGAAGTAATCAATACCCCATCCAAGGAACTATCAATTCAGACAAACAGACAGTAATCAATAGCCTAATCAAGAAACCATTGAGAGCATTCCCACCAACACTGACAGGGCAAGCCACTTGTGTGTAAATGGAAAGCAAACTCCACTCTCTTCTAGGACTGATGATGTTGCATAGTTGGATAATGAAAAGTCTGCAAGAAAATAACCAAGCTTGGAGACCACCAAGGACTCCACAGCTAAAATTCCCTAATTAGATAGCTCCTTAATTAAGTAGTTGCCTAATTAAGGAATTACCAAGGAGAATATCATACCCCCACTAATATTGGCAGGGTAAGTTAATGTATACAAACAGGGAGAAAACCCCTAGCACTGATGTCACCTCATTGGGTCCTAAAATGTCTACAAGGAAACAACCGAGCTCAGAGAGGACCAAGGACCTCACAGGCCAACCCTGAGTTACACTCCCCTATATCAAGACAGTAGATGAGGAGATACTCTGGGTAGGGAAACTTAATACCTATCGAAGAAGATGTTGAAAGAAAAATCTTCATCAGGGTCCAGTCCGAGCCGGGAATAATCAAAATGGAGACTGCTTTAGAAAGAAGGTTGCTGTTTATTGAGGAGCAGAGCCAGACAGAAAGATGGCTCTGGAAGAAAAAAGAGAGAGCACATGTAGGGAGTGGGTTTTTATACCTTCTGGGGCTCTTGAGGTTGTTTGCCAGCATCCCCAGTTCATCTGGGAAAGATGTGTTTTGTATAAGAAAATATAAGCAAAACAATACAGTAGATAGCTAAAAAAATCTTGAATAAGAAGCAAATGCGAGGTTAACATACTGTGTTCTTATACTCCATTATTAATTTATTGCAGACATTTCATGCTAACGTTCTTGTCAAAATATTTCTGTGTTAAGCTGTAAAAATATTTGATTAGCAAAACTAAAATCAATCTGAAAGAAAAAAAGGCTATAAATATTAAGCCATATATTTGTAGAAATGTCCTAAATAATGCAGGATCATATGGTAGATTTAGACATGAAGTAAGAACCCAAATTTAGGGTGCAGTACAATTGCTTGTATAAAATTGTCATCCAGAAAGGGTGTCATCCAAATAAGACTGAAATGTATATCACGTTTACATTTCAGTTTCCTAGAATATGTAAGCACATTCTCATAATTTACTTAATTGTTCTTCCCTAGAAGGGATCAGATTTTTTTTTCCAATAAAGAAGGTATAAAATCCTTGCAGCTATCATCAAATCTAATGCCCCTTCAGTGCATTTTAAAGAAAGATGTGGCTTAATGAAGTTTAATAAATATCTCTCAGGTTGAAAGGGAATTACAGTTTTCAAAATTTGCCCTATGCCCATGGTGGCGAACCTATGGCACGCGTGCCACAGGTGGAATGCAGAGCCCTATCTGTGGGCATGCGCACCATCGCCCCAGTCCTAGGCCTTCAGCTGGATTTTATAAAACCTTTTTGCTTTAGGTCTCCGCCGCCATGTCCCCCCCCCCAAATTCAATCAATCAATAAATTTCAACATCTCGTGAGAAAAAAAAGGATCTCACAAAGTTGGAATTGATTGATTGAACTTTTTAGTTACCACAGCATCCACGTCCACGCAATGGGCCACACCCAATGGGCCACGCCCACCCAGCACCCGATGATACATAAGTGGGTTTTGGGTTGCAGTTTGGGCACTCAGTCTCTAAAAGGTTCGCTATCACTGCCCTATGCTATGATGAATTAATTTCCTTTTTTGTATTTGTAGTAATCCCACTATACAGGGAAGAACCATCCAATCTGTTCGTTGCAATTCCAGCATTTAGTGGAAAAGGAATTACAGTACTTATTTGAACAGAAATTAGCAGAGTTATATACCAGCAATAAAACATCTACTAATTCTAAATATAATGTTTAACATCAGCTTAATATTTTTTTCCCATTGAATTCCTACCGTTCCGTATTCATAATTGTTCCTCCTCCTCCTCCTTTCCACAAATTCCACTCCCTTCTAGTACTGATGATATTACATAGTTGGGTCATGAAACATCTGCTAGAAAACAACCAAGCTCAGAAAGCACCAAGGAACTCACAGTCCACCACCACCTCCTTCTCCTCCTCCTTCTCCTTCTCCTCCTCCTCCTCCTCCTCCTCCTCCTCTCTGCAACCACCCTTCCTTCCAGCACTGATGATGTTCCCTAATTTGGTAATGAAACGTCTCCAAGAAAACCACCAACCTCAGAGAGGATCAAGGACCCCATATATAAAACTACCAGAGGCAGGATGGCATCTGAAAGTCAAGGTCAAAGAATTGTAAAGTAAAATTAAGCAGAATGTGATCTGGCCCACCAATTTTTCCTAATGTTTGGAAAACATTATGCATGCATCTGAAAAAGCAGCCCTGTGAAGGCATTAAATCGGAGGTTGGTTTTAAACGGGGCCTTTTTGCTTCTCGTGTGCATCTCTATCTGAAAGGAGATATTTCGACCTCTTCTTTAAGACGTTTCTGCAGGAAGGAAAACACACACACACACACACACACAAATAAATGGTTTTTATTGTTCAAACAGAAGCTCGAGCCCTCATCTCAGCGATCACCGAAAGGATAAGTTTGAAGCAGGCATCGTTCCCTCTCGCTTACAATTCTCCGAGCGCTCAATTACCGAACAACACAAACAACACTTCCTTCCTGGTTTCTTGCAGACCTGCTAAAAAAATAACCCTTGTTATTTAGGAGTCATAGGAAAGGGCCTAGCAAGTAAACATTGCTCATGGAGATTTAAACCTTGGGAAATGTTGAACGGTTTACGGGAGCCATCTCGTTATCGTCGCCTGGCACTTGATCTGCTGTTTGCTGGCAAATTTTAAGGGCTTGAGGCAACATCAGATCTCCATGTTTGTATAGAACAGGATCACCTAGGCCTCTTGCTCCAACTTCAGGGGGAGAAAAAAAGAGAGAAGCAGCAGCAGAAGGCAAATTGGCTAAATGGAGGCATTTAGGTATTTAAAAATATGCTTAATTTCCAAAACCCAAGGAAGACACGTTATGATTCTCCCAAGCAACTGTCTTCATTGTTCCCCACCTATAGACAGAATCTTCCCAAACTAAAGCAAGCTATTGCATCCATAAAGCATATACTCTGGGAATTATTAGGGAGGAGCGGTGCTCACCCTCTTTCTCCCCACACAAACTCTCTGAACTGTCTCTTGCTCCTCTAGAATGCAGCCCCTCCCTCCTGGGAATCCAGGCTACATTCCGTCACACTGAGAGACCTATTTTTCTAGATAGGACTATTACATCACAGCTGCAGAAATTTGTCTGGCCACCAGATGGCAGCAGAGATAATGTCCTGTATTGCTTTGGGGCCATTTAAGTGGCTCACCAGCCACTTAATAACCAGCCCTGAGGTTATTGGGTAATGAAACATCTGTAAGTAACATCTGGGTGACTTTGGGCCAATCACCAGGAGACAGTGAGTTCTAGTCCCTCCTTAGGCAGGAAAGCCAGTGGGGTGACTTTCGGCCAATCACCAAGAAACGGTGAGTTCTAGTCCCATCTTAGTCATGAAAGCTGGCTGGGTGACTTTGGGCCAATCACCAATTGAGGGTTTTCACAGCAGAAGGTTTGAGTTTGATCATCTGATTGACTTCCCTGTTTAACTGGTTATTTGGCCTAGATAATTAATGCCCACCAGCCAAAGTAGATCTTCACTAAGCTCCAGACGTCCTCAAGGAGTTGAAATGAGCAAAAAACGTTTTTGGGTTGTTTGCAATATTCGTTAATTACGAAAAAAAAATGCCTTATGGAATAAGAAAGTTTCGTCCATTTACTGTTTTCTCTTTCAAAGGCTGAGATGGGGGTCCTTTGTGAGGACAGCACGTGTTGTCGTGCAACCGGGAGTGGAGTGGAGCTGCTCCTCTTTTGTTCTACAAACCTTTGGAGGTTTTTTTTTTTTTACCTCTTTGTAGAAAAAAAAAGTGTCGCTGAATCAACAAGAAAAAGCACTTTATTTTAGATGCCCCTGGACACTTACCATGTTTTTGCCATGACATTTTAAAGACAACAGTACCTCCCTTTGCAAAAAAAACACCTTCGCTGCTTAATCCGTGGGGAAGTAATTAAATTTAATAGGAGGCTTATCTTCCAAACAAAAAACATCTCTCTTTCTTTTAAATCCAAGAGACAAAGATGAAAAAGCCAGGGCAATAACTTCTTACTCCACTTCAGACACGCCATGCAGTCTCCAAAGCATTCACACCTCGTATGAACTACTTTCTGTGCAAGGATTCATTCCGTGGCCTCAATTTTCTAATTATTTCCAGCGACGCTTCGAAAGTTCCAATATCTCAGGGGCTGCCCCAAAGAAGAGGGAGTCAAGCTATTCTCCAAGGCACCTGAAGGCAGGACGAGAAGCAATGGAGGGAAACTAATCAAGGAGAGAAGCAACCTAGAACTAAGGAGAAACTTCCTGACAGAACAACTAACCAGTGGAACAACCTGCCTCCAGAAGCGGTGAATGCTCAAACACTGGAAGTTTTTAAGAAGAGACTGGACAGCCATTTGTCTGAAATGGTATAGGGTTTCCTGCCTGAGCAGGGGGTTGGACTAGATGACCTCCAAGGTCCCTTCCAACTTTATTATTATTATAGTTAACAAAAGGAAGAACAGAGTAGTAAAAGCAATGATATTTGCATAACACCCCCGCCAAAAGAAGAAAAAAAGAAAGCTAGAACATAGCACCTAGTGAGTGCTCAATTTTCTTCAGTTCTTTTGCCCTGTCTGAGCTACTCTATAGAAACAGGAAGCAAACCCCACTCTTACCAGCCTGAAGATATTACCTAGCTGGGTAATAAAACGTCAGTAAGTAAGCAGCCAAGGATTCTACAATTCAACCTGAGATGCAGTTATTCTCTTCCATTGAAGGTAGGTTGATCTTAACAGAATAAGAGAATAATAGTGTTGGAAGGGGCCTTGGAGGTCTTCTAGCCCACCCCTCCTGCTCCAGCAGGAGACCCTATATCATTTCAGACAAATGGTTGTCCAATCTCTTCTTGAAAATCTCCAGTGATGGACCACCCGCAATTTTGGAAGGCAAGCCATTTCACTGATTAATCATTCTCATTGTCAGAAAATTTCTCCTTCATGTCTGTTCTCCTGTTGTCTTTTTGTTCTATCTAGCTTAGGTTTCTCACGGTGGTGCAGCAGTTAAAGTACAGTATTGCAGGCTGACTCTGCCCACTGCCAGCGGTTCGATCCTGACCAGCTCAAGATTGACTCAGCCTTCTATCCATCCAAGGTTGGTAACATGAGGACCCAGATTATTGGGGGCACTCTGTAAACTGCTTAGAAAGGGCTGTAAAACACTATGAAACAGTATATAAGTCTAAGTGCTATCTCTGTTTCATTCCATTCCATTGCCACGGTGGCACAGTGGTTCGAATGCAGCATGGCAGGCTGACTCTGCCCACTGCCAGGAGTTCGATCCTGACTGGCTCCAGGTTGACTCAGCCTTCCATTCTTCCGAGGTCAGTCAAATGAGGACCCAGATTGTTGGGGGGCAAATATTCTGAATCTGTAAACCACTTAGAGAGAGCTGTAAAACACTAGAAGTGATATATAAGTCTAAGTGCTATTGCCATTGCTAAATCCTGGCAAAGATTTTTTATACGCATTAAGGTAGTCCTCAAGTTACAACAGTTCATTTGGTGATCATTCTAAGTTACAATGGCACTGAAAAAATAGTGACGTATGACCACTTTTCACACTTGACAGTTGTAGCATCCACATGGTCATGTGATCAAAATTCGGATATTTGACAACTGGTGTGTATTTATGACGATTGCGGTGTCCCCAGTGGTGGGATTCAACCAGTTTGCACCGGTTTGGCAGAACCAGTAGCTAAATTTTACTGCGTTTGGAGAAGCAGCTGAATGCACACTGCTTCCGGAAGTCCATTCTAGGCCTTGGAGGCCTGGAGGAGGCCTCCCAGGCCTAGAACAGTCTGCTGGAAGTGCATGGATGCCACTTCCAGACGTCTGTTCTAGGCCTCAGAGGCCTGGAGGAGGCCTCCCAGGCCTAGAACAGCTTGCTGGAAGTGCATGGATGCCACTTCCGGAAGTCTGTTCTAGGCCTCAGAGGCCTGGAGGAGGCCTCCCAGGCCTAGAACAGCCCACTGGAAATGCATGGATGCCACTTGAAAGTCTGTTCTAGGCCCCAGAGGCCTGGAGGAGGCCTCCCAGGCCTAGAACAGCCCGCTGGAAGTGCATGGATGCCATTTCTGAAAGTCTGTTCTAGGCCTTGGTGGCCGGGAGGCCTCCCAGGCCTAGAATGGCCTGCCGGAAGTACGTGGATGCCACTTCCGGCAGTCCATTCTAGGCCTCGGAGGCCCAGGCCTGCATCCAATAAGAGAACCAATTGTTCAGGTATTTGAATCCCACCACTGGGTGTCCCGGGATCAAGCAAAGTCAATGGGGGAGCCAGATTCACTTTGTGACAAGAAAGGTCGTAAAATGGGGACAAACCTCACTTAACCACTGTCTCGCTTAGCAACAGGAATTTTGGGCTCAAGGGTGCTCGTAATCCGAGGACTACCTGTATATTGAGTCCCATCGGCATACTTTTTCCTCAGGTGCAACTTCAAAGAACGCACCGAGTGAAAGATTCCTGTTTTCCCCCTAACTCCTTTATCCGTCACTCCTTCTTGAAGACCATTTTTTTTTTCTAGTCTGCTGACACTTTTATTCACATGAGCCCTGCAGTTGTTTCAAACGTGACAGTTGAAGGGTTAGGAAGCATCTGTAAAAGAAAAGGAGAAAAAAATAAAAACAAAGAGAGGGCAAAGACTGAGGTGGATCTCTCCGAGAGAAGAAGAGGGGAAAAAAAGAAAAGAAATCCATCGCAGAAAATAATTAATGGAAAATGCAGCAGTGAGGGGGGTGTCTGCTTAGACCATTAATTTTGTCATCTTGGCAAAGGAGCCCTGAGGTGTGAGCATCTGATAATTGTTTCCTTTATTGCTGGCCTCCGAGGCCACATTCATCCGTGAGGATCAAGATTGTTATTTCATCAGTTTCATTATTTGGCATGTCATCAAATGGTGGTGGGGAGGGGGAGGGAAAGGCGGCGGAGGGGGGGAGAGAGGGGGGGCAAAATAAAGGAGTTGCTGAAAATACATCTTTGGCTTCACCCGGGGAAGCATCGATAAATATCTGCGGTTCGATGTTGGAGGTAAACAGAAGCAGATTCTGAAAATAAAATTCTGGGACTTTAGAAAGATGGAGGCGGTAGGTATGATTCTTCTGGAACAATCTGGCCTTGATGTCCATAATGAATGTAACGTTAAACAGGGGTGAGTCCACTCTGGTTAAAATTTTCACTTATTTTTAAAGCATTTGTTTTCCTTCCTTCCTTCCTTCCTTCCTTCCTTCCTTCTTTCCTTCCTTCCTTCCTTCCTTCCTTCCTTCCTTCCTTTCTCTCTCTCTCTCTCTCTCTCTCTCTCTCTCTCTCTCTCTCTCTCTCTCTCTCTCTCTCTCTCTCTCTCCCTTCCTTCCTTCCTTCCTTCCTTCCTTTAGATGTTGTGGGTGCCCCACCATTGGAAGCTTTTAAGAAGAAAATTGGAAAGCCAGTTGTCTGAAAAAGTATAGGTTCTCCTGCTTGAGTAGAGAGTTGGATTGGAAGACCTCCAAGGTCCCTTCCAATGCTGTTATTCTATGTTCTATTTTCCTCCCTTCCTCTCTTTCTTTCCTCTCCCTCTTCCTTCCTTTCTTCCTTCCTTCCCCCTTCCTTCCTTCCCTCCCTTCCTCCCTCCCTCCCTCCATTCCTTTCCCCTTCCTTCCTCCCTCCCTCCATTCCGTCCTTCCTTTCCCTTTCCTTCCTTCCTCCCCTCCCTCCCTCCCTCCGTTCCTTCCTTCCTTCCTCCCTCCCTCTCTCCATTCCGTCCTTCCTTTCCCCTTCCTTCCTTCCCTCCCTCCCTCCCTCTCTCTATTCCTTCCTTCCTTCCCTCCCTCCCTCCCTTCCCAGTGATTAGAATGCAGAATTGCAGGCAAACTCTGCCCACTGCCAGCAGTTCGATCCTGACTGACTCAAGGTTGACTCAACCTTCCATCCTTCCAAGATCAATAAAATGAGGACCCAGATTGTTGAGGGCAATAGGCTGACTCTGTAAACTGTTTAGAGAGGGCTGTAAAGCACCATAAAGTACTATTGCTATTGCCCTTCCTTCCTTCCTTCCTTCCTTCCTTCCTTCCTTCCTTCCTCCCTCCCTCCCTCCCACCCTTCCTTTTGACAAGCCACCAATTACATCCCAGCTCCTCAAACAGAGAGGGCTAAGGGCAAGACGAATATCGCTCATCACCTTCTTCTGTTTCCAGACACCAGTTCACCCCAGACAATAAACTTCACAGAGCATAAATATTGCCAGCAGATGAAAACTGGGACAAAACTGATCTTGGGGTTGGATGATGATGGCAGGGCAAAGCAAATGCATAAATAAGTTTTAAAGCACAGCATCAAAAGAATCCTGCCAATCAGGATTCCGCTGAAGCTGAAAATACTGCTTTTCCTGTTTCCAAACTGTTCCACTCCCACTGAGAAGTCCTACTGGCAATTTCCAACTGTTCTCTTCCTTCTATTTGCACGCTGCAAACTTCTAAGGAACAGTGCCCTGACATGGAAGGACAGCCTAACTTAACTGACAGCATCTCTGGCTGGGGAATTCTGGGAGTTGAGGTCCACATGCTTAAAGTTGCCAAGCCTGGACACGCCTGCTGTTGGGGCTTTGTGCAACATTTTGAGTGTTTACTTTTTTAAAGAGTTCATTGGATTTGGCTGTCTAGTGAATTCAAATACATCATTGTTATCATCGTCTTCCTACCCAGTTCATTAAAAAAAACAAAGAAGAACCTTTAACCTTTTCCTAGAATAGTAACAAAAAAAGAAACATGGATCAATGAATCAGAATAGAACTGGAAGGGGTCTTGGAGGTCTTCTAGTCCAACCCCTTGCTCACACAGGAGACCCTATATCATTTCAAACTGTCTGTTTGACTGGACTGGCTGTCCAGTCTCATCTTAAACACCTCCAGTGATGGAGCACCCACAATTCTGGAGGCAAGCTGTTCCACTGGTTAATTGTTCTCACTGTTTCTTCTTAATTCCAGGTTGCTTCTCTCCCTGATTAGTTTCCATCCGTTGTTTCTTGTCCTGCCTTCAGGTGCTTTGGAAAATAAATTGACCCCCTCTTCTTTGTGGTAGCCCCTCAAATACTGGAATACTCCTATCATGTCACCCTTAGTCCTTTTCTCCAGACTGGCCCAGCCCAAATCCTGTAATGGTTCTTCATATGTTTTTGACTCTGACCTCTCTAGTCTTTAATTACAATTTTTCAATATCTTTTCCTGGATTATTCTTTGTATGTATTACTGTTTTATAATAGAGTTTGGTCTAGACCAGTGGTTCTCAACCTTTTTAATGCCGCAACCCTCCCTACTGGTCGTAAGTCGAGGACTACTCAACTGGTCGTAAGTCGAGGACTACTCAACTGGTGCAGCACCGTTTGCAGAATGGGACTTTTGGTGGGCTCAGCGGGGCAGAGACAGCCTGGACAATTCCTATTGGCTTTTGAAAGCCAATAGAATTAGACTCTATTCAAGAGAGTCTATTCTATTGGCTTTCAAAAGCCAATAGAATAAAAGGGAGTAGCACAGCTAAGGAAAAGGGAGGGAAAAATAACGGACTGCGTTATTTGGCGACCCCCGTGAAATGGTCGTTCGACCCCAAATGGGGTCCCAATCCACAGGTTGAGAACCACTGTTCTAGACTCTAGTGCAGTGATGGTGAAACTTTTACAGACCCAGTGCCCAAATTGCAATCCAAAACCCATTTATTTATCACCGGGTGCTGGGTGGGCGGGGCCACAGTGGTCATGGCAGACTGGGTGGGCGGGGCCAGGGCAGTGGGGGCCAGTCCCTCGCCATCTCCAGGGCACGGCACGCGTGCCCACAGAGAGGGCTCTGAGTGCCGCCTCTGGCACGCGTGCCATCGGTTCGCCACCACTGCTCTAGTGGATAAGGTGCCAGGTTAGAAAGCAGGAGTCTGGGAGTTCTAGTCCTGCCTTAGGCATGAAAGCCAGCCGGGTGAATTTGGGCCAGTCATCAGGAGATGGTGAGTTCTAGTTCTGCCTTAGGTATGAAAACCATCTGGGTGACTTTAGGTCAACCCCCAGGAGACAGTGAATTCTAGTCCCATGTGAGACATGAAGCCAGCTGGGTGACTTTGGGCCACTTACTAGAAGATGGTGACTTCTAGTCATGCCTTAGACACAAAACCTGACTGGCCAGTCATACTTTCTGTCCAACCTACCTCACAGGGTTGTTGTGCTGGGGAAAATAGGAGGAGGAGAGAGTATTAGGTAAGTTTAGAATAGAATAGAATAGAATAGAATAGAATAGAATAGAATAAGAATGGAACATGGAATAGAATAGAACAGAATTACAGAATAGAATAGAATAGAATAGAATAGAATAGAATAGAATAGAATAGAATAGAATAGAATGGAATGGAATAGAATAGAATTACAGAATAGGAAAGAATAAGAATGGAACATGGAATAGAATAGAATAGAACAGAATTACAGAATAGAATAGAATAGAATAGAATAGAATAGAATAGAATAGAATAGAATAGAATAGAATAGAATAGAATAGCAGAGCTGGAAGGGACCTTGGAGGTCTTCTAGTCCAGCCATCTACTCAAGCAGAACCTATACCATCTCAAACAGGTGAATGTCCAGTCTCCTCTTCAAAATCTCCAGTGATGGAGCGTCCACAATTTCTGGTGGCAAGCTGTTCCACCGGTTGATTGTCCTCACTGTCAGGAAGTTTCTCCTTAGTTCTAGCTTGCTTCTCTCCTTGATTAGTTTCCATCCATTGTTTCTCGTCCTTCCCTCTGGTGCTCTGGTGAACAACGTGACCCCCTCTTCTTTGTGGCAGCCCCTCAGACACTGGAACATTGCTATCATGTCTCCCCTATTTCTTCTTTTCTTTAGACTAGCCAAACCGAAGTCCTGCAGCCATTCTTCGTATGTTTTATTCTCCAGGCCTTGGATCATCTTAGTTGCTCTTCTCTGACCTAAACTCAAGATGTTCACCATCTTGAGTTACTTATAAAAAATAATAAGGATGGGATACAAACGAATATACAAAGAAATAATAAGCCCCAAATCACCTTTTTCTTGAGATGGCTGCCTATATAAATTTGACGACTAATGCATGACTGGCTGATTGATTGATTGATTGAATAAATGAATAAAACAGGTGAGGCAGGAACCAAATCACTGAAAGGGAACTGATTCTTGGTTACTTCACTTACCCAGGCAATTGCGATGTAATTATATACACTATCATACAATATAGAATATGTACACTATTACATAAGAATTATATCCTATTAAATAAGCCATCTTATGGTGAACATATCCCAAGACTTAAAAATGTGCTAAAAAAAGCTTCTTTCTTCGAAAAGACAGCCAAAAAAAGGAATATTTTTTTTTCCAGCAAAAGCTCTGAACTTTTTCATTTGCCAAGATCAAAGTTGCTCAAAACTGCCGGTGAAGTCTGAGATCAGGAGAAAATAAAAAACAGCACTTGAATATCTGCATTTGGAGCTTGCATTTGTCTACAAAGAGATCGCCGTTTGAAACACCATAAAAAAGGGATCAGGAATCTAAGAGAAATATTCCATATTTTGGTTTTCATGGCTAGGGTATTTACAAACCAGAGACCCCCGACAGCGTTTTGATGTAGCTGTTGGATTATAAATCAGGAATATAGGAGGCAGCTCATCAGAGTCCTGATGTTGGTTTGGGAATTAATGGCTTTATAAAAATATAGAAAAATCAAGGCATAGCTGAGATCCTGCTCATTTCAATTGGGAGGATTTGGAAAGGAAAAAAAAAAAGGATTTAGGGATATCTTAAGAAACTGTTTCTTATTTTTGTATAATTATACAGTAACATTCCCTCCTTACACGCACCCGGATGGTCTGCTATTAAAAGCATTTTATCCACTCCTGAAAAGAATTATATACTCTTAAAGCGCAGCTTGTGATAAGAAAAAGCACATTTCCTTGATGAAATGAAGAATTTACCACGCCTGATTGTTTGCTGCCTTTTGCTTTCAAAGTTGCTGAATTACTTGACTTACTGTCGCTTCTGAAAGGAATCATTTATTCAGAGATCTTGATTTTGTTTACTCCTAGCCAAGGTGGGGGGGGGGAAATCTTGGAAATAAAGAATTATATTAAGTTCTGAATGCTTAGGCGAGGTGACATAAAGCGGTGGATCAGGAATTAACGATGTGTTAGAATAATGTTTTCTATGGTTTCCAGGTCTGGGGGCAAATATGATGGACAAGTCAAACAGTTCTTACATTTTGATGCAAAAGTATGTTAAGTTCCAAAAACGATGCAAACCAATTTAATTGTGTGACTCTAAAGAACATTATTTTCATTGCACAGATATTTTGAGAGCCAGTTTGGTGTAATGGTTAAGGTGATGGCCTATAAACCAGGATATGGTGAGTTATAGTCTCAACCTAGCCATGAAATCTGGCTGGGTGAATTTGGGCCAATCACCAGGAGACAGTGAGTTCTAGTCCTGCCTTAGCCATGAAAGCTGGTTGGGTGATTTTGGGCCAATCACCAGGTGATGGAGAGTTCTAGTCCTGCCTTAGGCATGAAAGCCAGCTGGGTGACTTTGGGCCAATCACCAGGAGATGGTGAGTTCTAGTCCTGCCTTAGGCATGAAAGCCAGCTGGGTGACTTTGGGCCAATCACCAGGAGATGGTGAGTTCTAGTCCTGCCTTAACCATGAAAGCCAGCTGGGCGACTTTGCACCAATCACCAGGTGATGGAGAGTTCTAGTCCCTGCTTAAGGATGAAATCTGGCTGGGTGACTTTGGGGCAATCATCAGGAGACAGTGAGTTCTAGCTAGGTGACTTTGAGCCAGGCCCTCTCTTTCAGCCCGGTCCACTTCACATGGTTGTTGTGGTGTGAAAAAAGGGGGAGGAAGTAGTATTAGGTATATTTGCTATTGTGAGTTACTTAACAAGTAATGAAGGCAGAATAAAAATAAAACAACTAAAAGGGGGAAAAGTAGAGTGATGGACACTACTCAGGAAATACAGTGGATGACCCGACTAACTTTTGATTTCACACAATGTACTAAAGCCCACCATAGTTGTGTTTTCTACAAAATGCTGAAACTCAAGCCACCCAACCCCACTTTAGCCACCCTTCCGACTTTGCTTGTCGGAAGCCGGGTAGGAAGGTTTGTTGTTGTTAGTTGCGAAGTCGTGTCTGACCCATCGCGACCCCATGGACCACATTCCTCCAGGCCTTCCTGTCCTCTACCATCTTCTGGAGTCCATTGAAGCTCACACCTACTGCTTCAGTGACTCCATCCAGCCACCTCATTCTCTGTCATCCCATTCTTCTCTTGCCCTCCATCTTTCCCAGCATCAGGCTCTTCTCCAGTGAGTCCTTCCTTCTCATTAGGTGGCCAAAGTACTTGAGTTTCAACTTCAGGATCCGGCCTTCTAAAGAGCAGTCGGGGTTGATCTCCTCTAGGACTGATCGGTTGGATCGCCTTGCAGTCCAAGGGACTTGCGGGAAAGTTACAAATGGCAATTTGTTATTAAGTGAATCTGGTGTCTCCATTGACTTGACTCGTCAGACAGCCAAGGGGAACACGTGACGCTGGGGCACCGTCACCGTGATAAATACATGCCAGTTGCCACGCACCCACATCTTTATCATGAGACCCTGGGAATGCTGCCACCATTATTAAGTGTGAAAACTGCTTATAAGTCACTTTTCTTTTTCAATACCTTTGTAACTTTCAAACAGTCACTAAATGAATGTTTGCAAGTCCAAGACTTCCTGTACAAAACTGGAGAAGACTGGAAGTTGCGATTGAAATTCAGCTGGATGTCTGCAAAAAAAAAAAAAAAAAAAAAAAAAACCAACCGCTCTTGTCAATAAGTGTTCCAACCCAAGTTTGTTTTGCAGGCTGGAGTCAGGGAGGATAAGAGAGTCAATGTTTACGTTGAACAAATGAGCCATGCAGAGAACACCAAGGTTAAATAAGTTTATTGAGTTAGCGGTTATGATGGTCTATTGGATATCTTGCTGTAATTCAAAGCTACACCTACATATTTGTTTCTAAATTCTGACATGTGTCTCAGCTCCCATGTCTCTCTACACATTCTACCACCGGCTCTATTTCTAATAATATTCATCGTTATAACTATAATAATACAAAAGGCAATGTCAACCACCATGTTGTGCTTCATACTTCACCAGAAGAAACTCAAGTTTGGAAAAAAAAGAAAAAAGAAAAAGAAGGGGCGGGGGGGGGATGGAGAAGGCAAATGGCTCAAATTAGATGAGTGTTCATCGTAGCACTATTCGAAAAAAAAGGGGGGGGGGAAGTGAAATAAAAGGAAGCATTCATTCTGCGTTTCGTTTTTGTTTTCGAATCACCGGCTTGGCTAAAAATCCACAGACCATAATGAAGAGGGCTCGAAATTAAATCGTCTCATTATTCAGGCCACACATTCAAGCACACTGGCTAGTTACAAAAGCAACACAAGCTGTTTTATGGATCCCCACCGCCCTTCAAAGAATTCCCATCTGCAAATGCTCCTGCCAACTTTCCGTGTTCCGTGCATGGACGAGCTCTCCCCGTCCGAGAGAAGAGAATATCTGCAGCTCAGAGATGAAATGAAGGGTCCTGGTTGTTCTCTGAGCTGGGTGGCTTTCTTGCAGACGTTTCATGACCCAGCTAGGTAACGTCATCCGCGCCAGCCTTTGCTCTCCGTTTATAGGTGTTGGTGCAAGCGATCCTGGTGATACTTCCCACCATTTCAAAACAAGCAAGCTAACCTTAAATAACAGGAACTACCAAGCCATTCCCACCAACACTAACAGAGCAAACCACTTGTATATAAACGGAGAGCAACCCCCCCCCCTCCATCCAGCACGGATGATGTTCCCTAGATCAGTGGTTCTCAACCTGTGGGTCGGGACCCCATTTGGGGGTCGAACGACCATTTCACGGGGGTCGCCAAACAACGCAGTCCGCCATTTCCCCCCCCCTTTTCCTTAGCTGTGCTACTCCCTTTTATTCTATTGGCTTTTGAAAGCCAATAGAATAGACTCTCTTGAATAGAGTCTAATTCTATTGGCTTTCAAAAGCCAATAGGAATTGTCCAGGCTGTCTCTGCCCTGCTGAGCCCGCCAAAAGTCCCATTCTGCAAACGGTGCTGCACCAGTTGAGTAGTCCTCGACTTAGGACCGGTTGAGTAGTCCTCGACTTACGACCGGTTGGGGGTCGTGGCATTAAAAAGGTTGAGAACCACTGGTCTAGATTGATCATGAAACGTCTGCAACAAAACAGCTAAGCTTGGACAGCACCGAGGATCCCGCATTTTCCATCCTGGTCTCTCCTTCCCTATCCTGCTCTTACAATGCAATCTTTTTTTTTTTTCCTTAAAAAAAGCCTCCTTTAAAAAATAAATAAAGTAAAATAAAGCCTTTTTTTTTTTTTTGCTACTTTAGGAAAGAGGCCGGTGAGACAGGCCGCTAGTCAACGTAAGGAACGCCGTTATGTCTTTTTTGGGGGGAAGGAAAACTGCACGATGGCTTAACTGAGTCTCGGTTGCATGCAAATCGACACTGCTTCGTTATCCTGGTTCTGCCCAAACACCCCCTCCTCCCCATGCCGGACACATACAAGTCGGCAGGTACGCATACAAAAACATGGAAGGCCGATAGAAAAAAAAACAACCCCTCGTGGCGAAGCGGGAGCGAGTTAGAAGGAATCCATCGCTTTAAATTCACTGAGAGCCTGTACGGGTGAAATGTGTTTCTTTTGAGAGCCTCTTCGCACCCGCGTCTGATATTCTTCCGGCTTTTCCCTCTTGACCAGTGGTTTCTTTTCAGGGGCTTTCATTTTCCAAGAGACCACCGGCGAGTTGACGGCAGCGGTGCCGTAGACTTTCTGATATTTGGTTGAAGCCACGTAGGAGGCCTTGACGGTGAGGACCACGGCGTTCATCAGGTTTTTGGCAGCTTGGATGAGGGAGGTGGCGCTGTCCAGCTAGAAGGAGCAGAGAAGATTTGGCGGATTAGTGTCAGAAAGCGTTCCAAAGGCTTATGGAGATGATCTAAATCAGTGGTTCTCAACCTTTTTAATGCCGCGACCCCCAACCGGTCGTAAGTCGAGGAGTACTCAACTGGTGCAGCACCATTTGCAGACTGGGACTTTTGGCGGGCTCAGCAGGGCAGAGACAGCCTGGACAATTCCTATTGGCTTTTGAAAGCCAATAGAATTAGACTCTATTCAAGAGAGTCTATTCTATTGGCTTTCAAAAGCCAATAGAATAAAAGGGAGTAGCACAGCTAAGGAAAAGGGGGGGAAATGGCAGACTGCGTTGTTTGGCGACCCCCGTGAAATGGTCGTTCGACCCCAAATGGGGTCCTGACCCACAGGTTGAGAACCACTGATCTAATAACATGGCTAAGTGGAAATATTGTGCGCGAGAAAAATTACCTTACAGGCTGAAGCAGCTCTGGATTAAATACGAGCAGCCCTCAACTTACAGTTCATTTAGGGACTCTTCAAAGTTACAACAGCACTGGAAAAAAAGGGACTCGAAACCTTTTTTTTCACACTTATGACTGCAGCTCAAAGTTTGGACATTTGGTAACGGACTCGTATTTACAACGGGGGCAGCGTCCCAGAGTCACGCAATCCACTTTTGGAACCTTCTGACCAGCCAAGTCAATGGGGGAAGCCAGATTCACTTAACAACCGTGCTACTAACTGAACAACTTGCAGCGATTCGTTTAACGACAGCGGCGAGAAAAGCCATAAAAATGGGGCCAAACTCACTTAGTGAACTTTTCACTTTGCAGCATAAATTTTAAGGTCAATTGTGGTTGTAAGTCAAAGGACTAACTATGCTACAATTTAAAAACAAAATAGCAAAAAAATATCCAGAAAATGAGAAATCGAAGCACAATTAGAACTGAAAAGGAATCTGTGGGAGTGACGTGTACAATTGGGATTTTAATACTGCAGACCAGTGATGGCGAACCTTTTAGAGACCGAGTGCCCAAACTGCAACCCAAAACTCACTTATTTATCGCCGGGTGCCAGGTGGGCGTGGCCCACTGAGCGGGCATGGCTGTGGTGGTCATGGCAGACTGGGTGGGTGTGGCCAAGTTGGGCGTGATCACCTTGATATTGCTCGTGGGGAGGGACGCCTGTGGGGGCCGGGCAGGGTTGGGGGAGATCTAGGGGGTCTCTGGCAGGTGGGGTGGTGGGCAGGAGGCTCGTCCTGCGGGATGAGGCGAGGCAGGGTGGGGGTGCCACTGTTGCAGGGCAAGGCGAGGCAGAGGCCGGGGAGGCTGCTGCCTGACGCCATCGGCCCCCACACACAGAGACCAGCGGGGCCGACAGTGTCCGTCAGCAGCCACAGCCTGCCGGCCCCTTGACCGGCGCTCTCTGGGGTTCCCCAGCCTGCCGCCAGCAGTTCAGAGAACCCGCCTCTGAGCTGGACGGCCGGCCGACAGCTGAAGAGGCGATGCAATGGGTCGCGCCGGGGAAAAGGAGAGGATGCGAGGCCAGGAGGGATGGGACAGGGGGGAGGGAAACCAGCCATGCTGAGATGCATCCGGCCACGTAGGACCTCAGCGAGTTAGCGGGTGGCTGGTTGCAGAGGTACGGTTGCCATCTCCGGGGCATGGCGCGCACGCCCACAGAGAGGGCTCTGAGTGCCACCTCTGGCACGCGTGCCATAGGGTCGCCACCTCTGCCTCAGACTGTTAAAACACCCTCCGGAGCCAGATAGGCATTTAGGAGAGTTTGAGATATTATTGCCTAATAAAGAATGTTCTCAATAGCCCATTTCCAATGGTTTTGGGTTTTTTTTTTTTTAAATATATTGGGTTTTACATGAGGCATGTCACTCTGCCTGACATTTGGGGCCATCAAACCATTATCCTGCCAATATAACAGGAGTGACAAGACAGGTTTTATATCGTATTAGTTATGGCTGGGAGACTCTCAAAAAGATTTTCAAGAAGTCCCTGAGACAAGGGGCAGATGAGATTGGGATGTAAAGTCACTCAAGGAGTTTCAGAGCTGAACAGGGATTGAAATCCTGGTGGCCTTAGACAGCAGTTACCCTACAGGCAGTCCTCGATTTACACTAGTTCATTTAGCGACCGTTCAAGGTTACAACGGCACTAGAAAAGGTGACTTATGACCATTTTTCTCACAGTTACGACCTTTGCAGCGTCCCCGTGGTCATGTGATCAGAATTCAGGGGCTTGGCAATTGACTCATACTTATGGCCGTTGCTGTGTCCCAGGGTCACGGGATCACCTTCTGTGACCTTCTGATGTGCCGAGGTCGACGGGGGAAGGCAGGTTCACTTAACCACCGGGTTGCTCACTTAACAACTGCAGTGATTCACTTCGCAACCGTGGCAGGAAAGGTCGTAAAATGGGGCAAAACTCACTTAATGAATTGCCTCACTTAACGGCAGAAATTTTGGGCCCAGTTGTAACCCTAAGTCATCACTACCAGTATTAGATTGTCAAGGGGGGTGAAGAAGCCCAGAACTGTTCATGAATGACGCTCTCGAGGTGAGCGGCTTTTAATAAGGTTACTGTTTTGTTCGAATTATATTTTGCATTTACAGGTAGTCCTTGACTTACAACCGTTAATTTAGTGATTGGTCGAAGTGAAAACGGCCCTGAAAAAAGTGACCAATGAGGAGCTTTCACGCTTTTAGGACCGTTGCAGCCTCTCCCGGGTCATGTGATCAAAATTCAGGTGCTTGGCAACTGGCATGTATGTATGACGGTTGCGGTGTCCCCCGGGTCACGTGATCATCATCGGTGACCTTCCCAGCCGGCTTCCGATAAGCAAAGTGAACGGGGGGAAGCAAGGTTTGTTTAATGATCACAGGACTCGCTGAACAGCTGCAGTGATTCTCTTAACAACCGTGACAAGAAATGTCGTAAAATGGGCCAAACCTCCCTTAATGATTTCCTCGCTTAGCGACAGAAATTCTGAGCTCAGTTGTGGTTGTAAGTTGAGGATTACCTATAGCATCGCTGAAGTCTCTCTCCGTGATATACCCCTGTCCTAGACAGCCTTTTGATTATCTAGCAAGAGGCAGACGTGATTTGTCGCAATACAGGTCCTCAATTTATGACCACAACCGAGGTCAAAGTTTCCATTGCTAAGCAAAGGGGCTATTAAATTAGTTGCACCTGATTTTACAGTTGTTGTTTTTTTTTTTGGTCACGGTTAAGTGAATCACCGCAGAGGACATAGCACTAATATCCTTTGTTTTTATCTCATAACAAATCAGCTTGATTGAATTTCTGAATCTGACTAATCTCACTTGCCCTGTAATCCTAGATCAGTGATGGCGAACCTTTTAGAGACCGAGTGCCCAAACTGCAACCCAAAACCCACTTATGTATCGTTGGGTGCGGGGTGGGTGTGGCCCATTGGGTGGGCGTGGCCCATTGGGTGGGCGTGGCTACGGTGGTAACGGCAGACTGGGTGGGACTAAAAAGTTCAATCAATCAATTCCAACTTTGCGAGATCTTTTTTTTCCCGCGAGAAGTTGAAATTGATTGATTGATTGAACCTTTTTTTTTTTTTTTTTTTGCACACGGCGGCGGAGGCCTAAAGTGAAAAGGTTTTATAAAACCCAGCTGAAGGTCTAGGACTGAGGCGATGGCACGCGTGCCCACCGAGAGGGGTCTGCATGCCACCTGTGGCATGCCACCACTGTCCTAGATGGTCATAGAACAATCAGAGATTTACACGCAGCTCCCAGCAGCCTTCGGAAAATGAATTCAATTTGGTCCACGTTCAAGAACAGTGCAATTAGGTATTCCTAAACTTTATTAACATTTTTTTTTTTAGAAAAAAAATCCTATATTGCTTTATTGTCACATATGAACTAAGCTCCTGAGCTACCTTGTTCATTTAGAATGCCGAGCATTATGAAAACTACTTTGTTGAAATAATGCGTCGGCGTGTATTTTTCAACTGGTAATTAATTTTTAATCTCCAGATTCAAGGTCATTTTTTTTCCTCCTCTCTCCATCAAACAAAGCCTTTATCGTCCCATCTTTTCATTTTGGAAAAAAAAGAATCCGGTCAAAAATATACCGTACGTCCAGACAGACAGTAACGACATTCCGGCTCAGTAACGGTAATAGAGTTGGAAGGGACCTTGGAGGTCATCTAGTCCAACCCCCGGCCCTGGCAGAACTGTGATCCACTGCTGGATACCTAGGCTGAAGCGTACAAAGCACATCTTAATATTGATGAAACTGGCAAATATCATCAACTAAATGAGAACGTCCTTTCGTGATATTAAAAGTCCCACATTTTAATCATAGATTTCCTTATCCAGAACCTTTACTCCGAGGTCACCACTTTGATATCCAAAAGGTAAAGATTTCTTAAAACCTCACAGCGCACCAAGCTGCATTTTCTCTCTGCACAACTAGGTGTACTTTCAAATGGATTCTAGAACAGGGCTTTTCAACTTTTTCACCCTTTGAACAACTTTTAGAATATGGCAACATCTGAGTACCACCAGTCACCTAGCAAGGTGTCAAAAATTTGATGACCAAAAAAAAAAAAAAAGAGATAAAGTGCAGGTAGTCCTCGACTTACAACTGTTCGCTTAGTGACTGTTCAAAGTTACAACGGCACTCAAAAAGTGCCTCCCAAGCCACAGCCGAGCAAGACACCTGCCTACCCACCCAGCGGCGCTCTTCCTCCTGTCCGAGGTTTTCATTGTTGTGAGCATTTCTGTTGAGGATTGGCAGTGAGGGTGGGGTGGGGGGTGTTTGGTTTTTATTCCCCCCGTCTGCTGGGTGGTTGCAGTAGGTTTTGTCCCTTCACATGACCCTGGGACACTGTGACCGTCATAAATATGAATCAGTTGCCAAGCATCTGAATGTAAATCACAAGAGCCTGGAGATGCTGCAACATTCCAGCTGATCGGCGCTTCTTCAGGGCTCAGCAGAAGCACCAGGATCAGCGCCGAGCTCCAGCTGGAGCCTGGTGCTGATCCTGGTGCTTCCACTGAGCCCTGACAGCCCCAAAGAAGCGCTGATCCTGGCGCTTCCGCTGAGCTCTGACAGCCCTGCAGCTCCAGCCATCTCTCGCTCAGGCTTGTGTGGTGCTGCTACCGGTTCAGCTCATTCCCCTCCCACTACCACTTTTCTAGGATGGTCGCGTACCACCTGCCAGGTACCAATGTAGCACAGGCGGTACCTGTACCACTGGTTGAAAAGCCCTGCTCTAGAAGGCCAGCTGAATTTGGATGCTTCCCAAAGACAATAGTTGGACTTTCCTATAAAACCACTTTAAAACAGGGATTCATGGCCACCTTTGACGGTTCTGACAGCCTGTGTCGTGCTCTCAAGTAGACTTCACCTCTGCTTCAAGTACCTGTCCTGCTTCTTTAGACCCAGTTCGGAATGGACCAAGACTACGAATGCTATCATTATGGGAAGTAGGAGTTATATTCTGTTCTGCATTGGTCAAATCTCATCTCGGGAGCTAGGGCACCATTTCTGGGCTCCTTAGGTTAAGTAAGATTCATGCATAGCGAAAGGGACATAGAGAAAGGAGACTAGAATTGATTAGATGAAATGTTTCATCGAAAAACTCAGAAATGGAAGCATTCAGCTTTAAAAAAGCAACTGAAGAGGAACATGGTAGCCCCTTTCAAGTATTTGGAAACAGGTCTGGGTTTCGTCTGGTGATAAAGCCACCAGGCTGGAAAGAGGGCGACAGTGAGTTCTAGTCTCATCTTAGTCATGAGTGCCATCTGGATGACTTGGAGCCAATCACCAGGAGACGGCGAGTTCTAGTCCCGCCTTAGACATGACAGCCAACTGGACGACTTGGAGCCAATCACAAGGAGGTGGTGAGTTGTAGTTCCACCTTAGGCATGAAAGCCTACTGGATGACTTTGGGCCAACCACCAGGAGACAGTGAGTTCTAGTTCTTCTCACCAGGGGATGGCGAGTTCTAGTTCCACCTTAGGCGTGAAAGCTCAGGTGACTTTGGCTCAATCACAAGGGGATGATGAGTTCTAGTCCCACCCCCCCCTTAGGCATGAAAGCCAGCTGGGTGTCTTTGACCCAGTCCCTCAGCCCAACTCACCTCACTGGGTTGTTACTGTGGGGAAAACAGGAGGAGGAAGCTATGTTGGATACGCTCGCTGCCTTGAGTTATTTGTAAAAAATAATAAAAGGCGGGATACAAATAAAATAAATCAATACTTGTTTTTTTAAAAAAAAAAACTCTGAAAGGAGAGAGCTGTAAATGGAGAGAGCTGGGACGAGCTTCCCAAGAAGTTCCAGGAGCTTGTTGTTATGGTTCCGGCTAATGAAACACTTCAAAGAACTTCCAGGCATTTATTTTCCTAAAAGTCATTTATTGTTACAAAATGTCGGCACAGACATAATGGAGGATGCTAACATCGAAGATCTCTTCCTCTGAGCAGTTAAATTATCAGCATGTTCCCTCCCTAAATTAGCCGTCATATATCACATTATCCAATTAGTGTGAAGGTCAAAGGTTTCCTTCCTCTTTCTTTCCCGGGCTTTACCCCCACCCCCCTTCTGCTCTGTATTAACCCCATAAATACCAGACAGTTCTGCATATTGTCAAAAGCGAGAATATACAATATTTGCAGCGTTGACACTTGGAAAAGTTTACACTTTGAGAAGAATAATCTTTTACGTATTCCTGCATATTCCTAAAGCACGTACACTGTTATTTGGAAGGATTTGAAAATAAAAACAAGGTCGAGACGTGTTCCCTATTAGAGCAGAATGCAAACTATGAAACAATACTCTTGAATTACAGGAAAGCACCATCTTTTGAAGATCTGGGAAAGCATCCTAGTGATCAGCACAGTTTGACATCCAAAACAATTACATATCCTTCACAGGATATGTTCATGCATAGGCTGAGCAGCCATCTGTGGAGGGCGCTTTAATCTGGATTCCTGCAGGGAGCATGGAATTCTCAAAGGTTTTTTTTTCATACTTTTTGGCGCTACTCATAACTATGATATAATCTTATTATAAGCATATTCTTACAATTAGTATTGCAATGGAATATATATGATGGGCCTCACTGCCAGGTACAGATGTTTAGATTGGATTCGGCCTGTTACTCCACCTTCCCAAAGACCTGGGATAGTTAGATGTGGATGTTTGATGAGGCTACAGTAGTGGCCAAAATTGTGGAAACCTTTTGGGAAAAGTGTACAGTAGAAATGCCACCTTTGGTTAAGTTTCCACCCATTTTTCTTCTCATTTCTTTACAACTGTAGCCTTGTTCACTTAATAATACTATTTTACATCGCTTTCTGGGCGACCAGTCAACTCTTTGCACCGTTACTTTAATTTTGTTACGTTTTACAAGCTCACTAAATGAAAGAACAAAAAAAAAAAAAAACCAACCAACTTGATAGCAATCACATAACACACTGACAAATGTCCTCCTCTCAGCTTCAATACATGACATCAATAACTGGATCCTACTGTGATCTGATTGGCTCATGGCCAAAACAAGATGACACCTGATTGGCTCTCTAAACACTCATGCTCATTGGCTACAATCAGATGAAGGAAAGCTACCTGATATCAACCTGAGCAAGTTGTGCTTCCTTGTTCTGGTTATTTGGCTATAACCTTTCACAGAATACAGTACAAATAATTGAACAAACTTTGTTGCATTACGTTCTTGATTAAATTATCTTTCCATTGATATATAATTTTATGGTACTACTCCAAAAAAAGTGGTGTTATTAGCCATCAAACCTGAAAAATACACTTTTCCCAAAAGGTTTCCACAATTTTGGCCACTACTGTAGAAATATCCTCAAAGCTGTTCCAAGTAAAGCTGCCTTCTGCAATTGGCCGACGGTGGTTTTGTCAATGTCAATGATGTTCAAGTGATGCTCCAGATGTTTTCAGAGTGCAGCCAAGGTCCCTATCGCTGTTGTTTATTAAGGTTCATCATGGCCATCCAGTTTACCCCATTTTATGACCTTTCTTGCCACAGTTGTTGTGAATCACTGCCTTTGTTGAGTTAGCAACACGGTTGTTAAGTGAATACGGCTTCCCCATGGATTCTGTTTGTCAGAGTGGTTGCTAAAGGGGATGACATCATCCTGGGACACTGCAACTGTCGTAAATATGAGTCAGTTGCCAAGTGTCTGAATTTTGATCACATGACCATGGGGAGGCTGCAATGTTCGTAAGTCACTTTTTTCAATGCTGTTGTAACTTTGAACTAAACAAACTGTTGTAAGTTGTGCACTGCCCATAACTCTTTAGACCAGTGGTTCTCAACCTTTTTAATGCGGCGACCCCCAACCGGTCGTAAGTCAAGGACTACTCAACCGGTCGTAAGTCGAGGACTACCCAACTGGTGCAGCACCATTTGCAGAATGGGACTTTTGGCGGGCTCAGCAAGGCAGAGACAGCCTGGACAATTCCTATTGGCTTTTGAAGGCCAATAGAATTAGACTCTATTCAAGAGAGTCTATTCTATTGGCTTTCAAAAGCCAATAGAATAAAAGGGAGTAGCACAGCTACGGAAAAGGGAAAAAAATGGCGGACTGCGTTGTTTGGCGACCCCCGTGAAATGGTCGTTCGACCCCAAATGGGGTCCCGACCCACAGGTTGAGAACCACTGCTTTAGACCACGGGTGTCAACCTCAATTTCATTGAGGGCCGCATCAGCATTGCGGTTGCTCTCGGGGGGGTGGGGGTGGCAGGTGGGGGTGGCCAGGGGGGTACGGCCTACTGGATGGGCATGGCCTACTGGGTGGGCGTGGCCAAGTCTACATCGTTCGCGTCAAGGGTGCCTGTGGGGGTCTGGGCAGGAGTAGGGCAGATCTGAGGGTCTCTGGCAGAAGGGGGGGGGACCAGGGCAGAGCCCATCAAGCTGGATATGTGAAGTAGGCGAGGGCCATTTGCTGGCCACTTCCAGGCGATGGTGCATTTCTTCATTCCTCACAAAGGGTGACACCTCCCCAGCATGCACCCAGGGGACGGGGCCGACGCGGCAGGGGCTGGTTCCTCGCTGTTTCCAGACGGCCTTGTGGAGCTAAGACTGAATGTGTTTCAGCATGGAGGGCCACCACAGAATTATACATTGGCTCCCGAGTGTCCTGGGCCAGGGCCAAGGCAGCAGAGGGCCGTTCCCTCACTGTTTCCAGGATGGCTTTGTGGGCCACATGAAACCACTTTGCGGGCCGCATCCGGCCCCCAGGCCTTGTGTTTGACATGTCTGCTTGAGACTATAGCCACAAACACAAAAGCTTTGAATTTGGGAAGAGTGACGGTGGATTTTTTTTCTCCCTGTTCCTTTAAAACACAAAAAAAAACCCCAAACAAACCCAAAACCCACTTAATCACATTTAAAATAATTTACTTATCTGGACATAATGCACATTTAATTCATTAAGATAGATTGCGGGGCAATATAACTGGTCAATCCGCAGCTTAGTTATACTCATTTGCATTTTTTCAATTATTAGGAAGAAAACTATTGGGACTCGGAGGCAAAATTAATTGTGCGTTTAACCAATTCTGAATTTTAATGCAAGCTACCAATGCTATTTTTCTCCTCATCACATATGACAAACATATCAAAAGCCATAGACGGCCGTTTCACTGGCAATATTTCCCCTTTTGAAATGAGATATTAATGCCTCAAAACTGCTCGGCTGTTATAGCCTTAGTGTGTGTGGGGGGGGGAAATATAAATAAATAAAAAGAGCGCAGGGCATATATATATATATATATATATATATATATATATATATATATATACACACTCGCATGCCAAAAGATTCGTTTCTTCAACAGGATGATTTAATTGCCTCAGCCAATGTAATTTTTAAACAATAAAATTTAAAAATGGAATCGCATCTAATTTCGCATGCAAGGGATTCCCTCTTAATATAAGGAGATATTTAATTTATGATAACTGGAGGGGGGGGGGAAACTAGGCAAAATGCAATCATAGAAGATAATTAAACATGCCTTAAAACTTTCAGTTTGTGAGTTATCTAAAGAACAAGACTTTGAGGAAGAAATAGAGATGAGTCCACCTCAGTCAGCAGTATATAATAACTTGCTTTTAACAGATAATTCTAATTATATTCACTTTAAATAAGATTTGTAGATGTATCAATGTGTACACATAAAACATCAGGGTGAGGAAACTACCTTATTGAGCACTGTTGTTGTTTTTTTCCTCCAAGGGGAAAAATGCAGTTGGGTAGAGTTTGACAGAATAATATAGACTTGCAGTGGTAAAAATAAGGATTAAGCACAATGGGAAGTCTCCACTTCAGTCATGGATGGGGAACAATTTCTACTGCAAAACCACAGCAAAGCACAGATCATGAGACACTGAAACAACTTCTTCTTCTTCTTCTTCTTCTTCTTCTTCTTCTTCTTCTTCTTCTTCTTCTTCTTCTTCTTCTTCTTCTTCTTCTTCTTCTTCGTCTTCTTCTTCTTCTTCTTCTTCTTCTTCTTCTTCTTCTTCTTCTTCTTCTTCTTCTTCTTCTTCTTCTTCTTCTTCTTCTTCTTCTTCTTCTTCTTCTTCTTCTTCCTCTTCTTCCTCTTCTTCTTCTCCTCCTCCTCCTTTTCCCTCTTCTCAACCTTCTTCTCCTCCATCTTCTCCTTCTCCTCCTCCTCCTCCTCCTTCTTCTCCCTCTTCTCAACCTTCTTCTCCTCCATCTTCTCCTTCTTCTCCTCCTCCTCCTTCTTCTCCTTCTTCTCCCTCTTCTCAACCTTCTTCTCCTCCATTTTCTCCTCCTCTTCTTCTTCTTCTTCTTCTCCTCCTCCTCTCTTCTCAACCTTCTTCTTCTTTTCTTCTTCTTCTTCTTCTTCTTCTTCTTCTTCTTCTTCTTCTTCTTCTTCTTCTTCTTCTTCTTCTTCTTCTTCTTCTTCTTCTCGTCCTCCTCTTCTCCTCCTCCTTCTTTTCCCTCTTCTCAACCTTCTTCTCCTCCATCTTCTCCTTCTCCTCCTTCTTCTCAACCTTCTTCTCCTCCATCTCCTCCTTCTCCTCCTCCTCCTCCTTTCTCTTTCTCCTCCTCCTCCCTCTTCTTTCTGTTCTGCCTCCTCCACCTTCAACATGTGATCCCCTTTTGTGACCTTCTGATGAACAAAGTCAATGGTGGAAACGGATTCATTTAATAACCAGGTTACCAACTTATCAACTGCGGTGATTCACTTAGCCACTGTGGCAAAAAAGGTCATAAAATGGAGTAAAATTCACTTAACAACTGTCTCACTTAGTAACATACATTTTAATCTCAGTTATGGTCGTAAGTCAAGGAGTACCAGTATTAGTTGGGTCACATGCACTCATAGTGGGGCCTTGGATGTTCAGGTTAATTTTGAGCTGGGAAGGGATGCATGACTGGCTTTGCTCTGCAAATCCCATTTGCTTCTTACGCCTTTCAATTTTCTCTTGTCATTTGCAGCGAACTTTTCCCAATAATGTACAATGGTCTTCTTTCTCATTTGAGCAACGATCCGTGTCTTTATTTAATTTTTAAAAAACATAAGAGACTGCCCGAGCTTTTAAAAGCTCTCCAAATCAACAACAATAAAATCTAATCGGTTTCCCCCACCAACGAAAGCTTTCTAATCGATGAACTGGGTCAGGGTTTTTTTCAAATCGAACTGCACCTAATATGGACCACTAATTACCTATTTTTCATCCCCCGGATTTCAACCCACAGTTTAGCAGAATTTTTATTCCATTTTAGACCTATTCTCTTTTGACGTTTTTTTAACACTACCCCACATATCGCAGGGCAGGATCACAAGCACAGACAAGCGTAAGAGGTAGATAAGCAACGGGAAAAAATGTCGCCAGCCGTGGGAAGCAACATTCTCACACAACAATTTCCATGGACAATTTTGTGCCAGAGCTTTGACAGCTGGACACCCAAGGGATAGAGCTAAAGGAAGATAAGCAAGGCAGAGACTGTCTTGCCTTTATTTCAAGGCTGAAAGATATCAGGCAGGAAAGAGGATTCGCAAGGTCTGAAAACAAGAAAAAAATATCCATATGCTTCTAATGTTCGAAATACAGATAGTCCTCAACTTACAACGGTTCGTTTACTGACTGTTCCAAGTTACAATGGCACTGAAAAAAGTGACTTATGACCGTTTTTCACGCTTCCGACCATAGCAGACTCCCCATAGCCATGTCATGAAAATGCAGACGCTTGGCAACTGACTTGTATTTATGACGGTTACAGTGTCCTGGCGTCATGTAATAATAATAATAATAATCATCATCATCATCAACAAATAGAGAAAGTCATAGAAAATGATAAAATTAAACTGCTCTGGGACTTCAGAATTCAAACAGACAAGTACCTGCGACATAACACCCCAGACTTAACAATTGTCGATAAGAAAGACAAAAAAGTCTGGATAGTGGACGTGGCAGTGCCTGGAGACAGCAGAATAGACGAGAAAGAACTGGAGAAGATAACAAAATACAAAGACCTACAAATAGAAATAGAAAGACTGTGGCAAAAGCAAGCAAGGGTAGCACCAATAGTCATAGGCGCCTTGGGTGCAATCCCAAAACAGCTGGAGCACCACTTGAACACCATTGGCATTGACAAATTCGCTATTAGTCAATTGCAAAAGGCAGCCTTACTAGGAACTGCTTCCATCCTGCGACGATATCTGTAATACCATCAAACATCCACATCTGTCTATCCCAGGTCCTGGATAAGGACTCAATAGGTAGACAAAATGCCAAATCCAGTCTGAACATCTGGCTGACTGTGCGATGATCAATAATAATAACAACAACAATGTTGGAAGGGACCTTGGAGGTCATCTAGTCCAACCCCCTGCTCAGGCAGGAAAGCCTACACCATTTCAGACAAATGGCTGTCCAGTCTCTTCTTAAAAACTTCCAGTGTTGGAGCATTCACCACTTCTGGAGGCAGGTTGTTCCATTGGTTAATTGTTCTAACTGTCAGGAAACTAACTGTCACCACTGTATTTAGCCGAGTTGCAGCATCCCTGGGGTCATGTGATCACCATTTGTCTGCTTTTTGTTTGTTTCCTAGTCTGCTTCCTGACAAGCAAAGTGAACAAGGGAAGCCGGATTCATTTAGCGACCGCGTGATTCGCTTAAAAACTGCCGTGATTCGCTTAACCACCAGGGCAAAAAAAAAAAAAAAGATTGTAAAATGGGGTGTATAACACCTTGCTCAGCAATGCAAACTCCGATTGCAACTGTGGTCATAAGTCGAGGACTACCTCTAAAGCAGCGGTTCTCAACGTTTGTGTGACGGCGACCCCTGTCACACAAACGTTACGCGCATGTGCGGCGCGGTGCACATGGGGGCGGGGGCCCGCGCGCGGCGTGCATGCGCGGTGCCCCCCAGAAGCGCAGCGCCGCCCCCATGCGCGGCACCGCCCCCGGAGGCGCACCGCCGCCCCCACGCGCAGTGCGCGTGCGCGGCACCGCCCCCCCGGAGGGGACATAATGGCAGATCGCCGCCTTTGGCGACCCCGCAAAAGAGGTCGATCGACCCCAATGGGGTCGCGACCCATAGGTTGAGAACCGCTGCTCTAAAGCTTTGCTAATTGTATTCCCCCTGGTTTATCGTGAAAAAAAAAGATGATTGTAAAATGGGGCGTTTAACACCTTGCTCAGCAATGCAAACTACCTCTAAAACTAGCTTTAGAGGACTACCTCTAAAGCTTTGCTAATTGTATTCACCCTGGTTTATCGTGGCTGCCTCACCTTCCAGGGGCCGTAACGCAATAACAGAAGTTGGAAGGGACTTTGGAAAGTCTGCTCAAGCAGGAAACCCTATCCAGGTAGACCTCGACTGACGACCACAATTAAGTCCGAAATTTCTGTTGCTAAGTGAAACATCCGTTAAGTGAATTTTGCCCTATACCACCCCCTTTCTTGTTAGCAGTTGTTTTAGGTGAATCGCCGTCATTCTTGCGTTAGTCACACGGCTGTTAACTGCATCTGGCTTCCCTTTTGACTTTGCTGATTAGAAGGTCGCAAAAGGGGATCACGTGACCCTGGGACTCTGAGACGGTCATAACTATGAGTCAGTTGCCAAGCACCTGAATTTTGAGCCTGTGACTGCAGGGATGTCGCAATGGCCAGAAAAACAGTCACCATTCACTTTTTCAGTGCCGTTGTAACTTTGAATGGTCACTAAATGAACTGTTGCAACTTAAGGATTATCTGTACCATTTCAGACAAATGGTTGTCCAATCTCTTCTTATGCTAGAGCAGGGCTTTTCAACCTTTTCACCCATTGTACCACTTTTAGGATATGGCAACATCCGAGTACCACCAGTCGCCTAGCAAGGTGTCAAAAACTTGATGACCCCCCCCCAAAAAGGAAAAAAGTGATAAAGTACAGATAGTCCTCAACTTACAACGGTTCACTTAATAACTGTTCGAAGCTACAATGGCACTGAAAAAAGTGCCCCCCAAGCCACAGCCGAGCAAGACACCTGCCTGCCCGCCCGGCGGCGCTCTTCCTCCTGTCCGAGGTTTTCATTGTAATAATAATAATAATAGTAAAGTTGGAAGGGACCTTGGAGGTCATCTAGTCCAACCCCCTGCTCAGGCAGGAAACCCTACACCATTTCGGACAAGTGGCTGTCCAGTCTCTTCTTAAAAACTTCCAGTGTTGGAGCATTCACCGCTTCTGGAGGCAGGTTGTTCCACTGTTAATTGTTCTCACTGTCAGGAAGTTTCTCCTTAGTTCTAGGTTGCTTCTCTCCTTGATTAGTTTCCACCCGTTGCTTCTTGTCCTGCCTTCAGGCGCTTTGGAGAACAGCTTGACTCCCTCTTCTTTGGGGCAGCCCCTCAAATATTGGAACACTGCTATCTTGTCCCCCCTCATCCTTCTCTTCATACCCAATTCCAGCAACCATTCCTTATATGCTTTAGCCTCCAGTCCCCTGATCATATTTGTTGTTCTTCTCTGTACTCTTTCTAGAGTCTCAACATCTTTTTTACATCGTGGTGACCAAAACTGGATGCAGTATTCCAAGTGTGGCCTTACCAAGGCATTGAAGAGTGGTATTAATACTTCACGTGATCTTAATTCTATCCCTCTGTTAATGCAGCCTAGCACTGTGTTGGCCTTTTTGGCAGCTGCAGCACACAGCTGGCTCCTATTTAGGTGATTGTCTACTAGGACTCCGAGGTCCCTCTCACAGTTGTGAGCATTTCTGTTGGGGATTGGCAATGGGGGTGGGGTGGGGGGATTTTTGGTTTTTATTCCCCCCCCCCATCTGCTGGGTGATTGCAGCAGGTTTTGGTCACTTCACATGACCCTGGGACACTGTGACTGTCATAAGTATGAATCAGTTGCCAAACATCTGAATGTAAATCACAAGACCCTGGAGAGGATGCAACATTCCAGCTGATTGGTGCTTCTTCTGGGCTCAGCAGAAGCGCCAGGATCAGTGCTGAGCTCCAGCTGGATCCTGGTGCTGATCCTGGCACTTCCACTGAGCCATGACAGCCCCAAAAAAGCACCGATCAGCTGGACCCTGGCACTGATCCTGGCACTTCTGCTGAGCCCTGACAGCCCTGCAGCTCCAGCCATCTCTCGCTCAGGCTTGTGCGGTACTGCCAGCGGTTCAGCTCATTCCCCTCCCCCGCTACCACTTTTCTAGGATGATCGCATACCACCTGCCAGGTGCCAATGTACCACAGGTGGTACCCGTACTACTGGTTGAAAAGCCCTATGCTAGAGCACCATATTTGATCCAGGCATTAAAAGCCAGCGTCTCTGTATGTGCACAGAGGAAACAAAGACATTTGGCTGGTTCACAATATCCTAGTTTGACTTGAGAGCGTGTAACTAAGTTTGTTTGTTTTTCAAATCGAGATGCTGTGTTCAATCAAAATAAACCACAGGGATACCTCAAAGTGTGCTCAGTGATGCTACGTGCAGCAACAATCGAGAGAGTTGGGCCTTTCCCCCCCCCTTTTTGTTTCACACAGTTTCTATCATCTTTAGGGACTTTTCTTGGACATAGTCATTTAAATCCGTTTTATCGGTGGACAATTTGTTGTCCTCCAGATACTGGAAGATCTGACCTTTTTACAACCAATTAACAGAAAGACAACACAATAATGGGAAATTAACCACCTTAACAAATTCCTCCCCCACACTAGGTGTTAGATCTGATGATTCCCTTTGGATTCAAGACCTCAAGAGATTTGGTTTAATCACCGACTCTGAATAAAATTTCGAGGTATGCAACCGAGGGCGCACATTATGAATGCGTTTTTCCTTGATGACGTTGTGTTTATAAATTGTAAACCAGCAATTGCTATAAAATTAGAAAGGCAATCAGTGCTTTCCTTGATTCGGTTTGTGCTGTTCGATTCTCCTTTAAAAGGGGCAAAAAAACCTACAGGTGCTTTATCTGGGAATAAGCCTCAGTGAATTCCATCGGCTTACATTTGAATAATGCACGTTTACAATTGCAGAGAGCAAATAGCAATTTACTCAAGCCTTCCCTGCAAAACAGAAGCTCTGTAAGGAGCTTTGGATGGCCATTGTCGGACAGGCAAATGGGAAGGAATTGAAAAAACCTGCTGCAAGGTCTATTTGCAGAGTTTGGGAGATCCTTGTTTAATTTTCTGTTAAGGAAGATGTCTTTGAAGCCCTACTTGTCTGCCAAGAATTAAGAGATATTCACTTCCAACTCCATCTGCAGACAGACCACTTTTTCATTTCATTTTTATTTAATCCTTGCCTTTCTACCCTAGTGAGTACTCGAGGCAGTTAATGATAGTTCAAAAGAAAAGAAAAGAAAGCTAAATCCAAATGATACGAACAATAATGACAGGTGACATTATTTTACTCTTGAACCTTAAAAGCCTTTGAAATGCTGAGAAGGAGCCAGAGATAACTCTTGATGGAGTCCATCCATAGTTTGTCTTTCTTTCTCTTTCTTTCTTTCTTTCTCTCTCTTTCTTTCCTTTCTTTCTCTCTCTCTATCTCTTTCTTTCTTTCTTTCTCTTTCTTTCCTTTCTTTCTCTCTCTCTCTCTCTTTCTTTCTTTCTTTTCTTTCTTTCTTTCCTTCCTTCCTTCCCTTATTTTTATAAATAACCCAAGGCAACAAACTAACTTCTTCCTTCTCCTATTTCCCCCATAACCACAACTATGTGAGGTGGACTGGGCTGAATGAGAGGGATTGACCCAAGGTCACGCAGCTGTCTTCCATGCCTAAGATAGAACTACAACTCACTGTGTCTTGGTGATTGGCTCAAAGTCACCCAGCTTGCTTTCATGGCTAAGGCAAGACCAGAACTCCCAGACTCTTGGTGATTGGCCCAAAGTCACCTTAGGCCAGGGGTAGGCAACCTTGGCTCTTTTATGACTCGTGGACTTCAACTCCCAGAATTCCTGAGCCAGCCATGCTGAGGGGGAAGGGAGAGGTTTCCAAGCTGAGCCATGCTGGCTCAGGAATTCTGGGAGTTGAAGTCCATGAGTCATAAAAGAGCCAAGGTTGCCTACCCTTGCCTTAGGCTTTCGTGCCTAAGGTGGGACTAGAACTCACCATCTCCTGGTTTCTAGCTTAGTATCTTACCCACTAAACCAAACTGGCCAAAGAAGTAGAGAATGTGTCCTTTCCCACATGATCCTGGGGACATTTTTTAGAAGATCCTCTTTTGTAGCTTTTAATGCCCTGGAAGAGTATAAGGAGAAATAGATACTCCTCCCTCCCCCAACTGTTCAGAGCTTAAAGGGCTAATACAAGTCATGAAGTTACTGTTTATTTGCAAATAGGCATGCAGCATAAATGTACCACAAGTGGACTATGTAAGAGAACTCATGGAGGCTGGAGAAAGAAAAGGGAGCATTTCTGACCCTCGGACCATTCAGACCTTGGACAAGGAGAGTTAGCCTTTGAGTTTCCCATTTTGGGAAAAAAAGAAGTTTGAGCAATTCTTTGAGGACCTACCTCAAGGAATCCAACACGTCAACGAAAATGGATGTTTGGCCAGCTCAGTTTCCAAGACTTTACACCCTAACTTTTTATTTCTCGAGACTAAACCTGATTAATCAAACTCTGCGTGAATCTGGGCTTTTTTGTTCAATTTTTTAAAAAAATTTATATCTGAAGTTAAAATACCAAGCAAAGAAAAAAAGAAACAAACAAGCATCAGGCACTACAAAGAATTTTTTTTAAAAAAACCATATGTACAAAACTCCCCAACAACAAATAACAAATATATCATTTGCACTGACATTAAACATAAGATGTCCACTCTGGTTGAATGCTGAAAAATACATCAGAAATATCTGATGCGTTCTCCTCCCCTTACATAAGATGTCTACAAGTAGTTATAAACTTTCCCACCTGCATTTGATTATATATATATATATGTGTGTGTGTGTGTGTGTGTGTGTGTGTGTAGGTCTTTGGTTGTTCGGGTTTTCTCCCGCGTAAAATTGGAAGTGTCTTGGCGACGTTTCGACGAAGTCCCATTCTCATCTTCAGGCTGGTGTTTTCAGCTTCGTGCTTCGAGCAGCTGCTCGAAGCACGAAGCTGAAAACACCAGCCTGAAGATGACGAATGGGACTTCGTCAAATCGTCGCCAAGACACTTCATCCATCCATCCACCCAACCATCCATCCATCCACCCCTCCATCCATCCACCCCTCCATCCATATCCCAGAACTGGTCTGTAAAGAGCTTTCTAAGTCCTGGCGTAAAGGTAATGAAGTAAACATAAGGAAATTATATGGATGTCTTGTTTCATTGGAGCTGCACAAAAGCTACTCTTTGGGGGGCAGGAGAGACAGCAGATGTGCCTGGAAAACAGACACCAGATTTGTGCATTGTATTATTCGAAGCACACTCAAATAACCACCTCCATATTTCTAATTCTGACATGATGAGAAGGATGACAGGACAGGCAGAAGCAGCAGCTGGCTGATTTTTATCGGGTTTCAAATGCTAAACAGGCTCTAGCTTGGTTGATAGGTGGATGTGCCAACTCAGGATGGTAAGCTACTCAGAAAGATCTAAAAAAAAAAAAAAAAATCTCAGAAAAACACAAGGACAAATAACTTCCATACTACTGATAGAAGAGACAATTTGTAGCTCAAGGTTGAACTGTGGGGCCCTTGATGCCCTCTGAGGTTGGGGTTTTCTTGCAGACGTTTCATTACCAAACTAGGTAATATCATCAGGGCTAGCAGGCACTGGGATCGTGGGGGGGGGAAGGAGAAGGAGGAGGAGGAGGACTGTGGAGTCCTTGTTTAGATATTTTCATTACCCAACTAGATAACATCATCAGAGCTAGAAGAGAGTGGAGTTTATGTTTATATACAAATAACTTGCCCTGTTAGAGTTGGTGGGCGTGGTATTGGTGGTTAATCTAGGCAGATTAACATCAAAATTAACACTGGAGCAACAATCAAAAAGTAAACAATATTCCGATCAAGGGACTACCAGCTCAGACAAACAACCCAACAGTAATCAACGTAATCAGGGAACCACTAAGAACGCTCCCACCAATACTGTGACAGGATAAGCCACTTGTGTATAAGCAGACAGCAAATCCCCCTCCTTTCTAGCACTGATGGTGTTGCCTAGTTTGGGAATGAAAAGTCTGCGAGAGGACCACCAAGTTCAGAGAACACCAAGGATCCCACCATCTCCATCCTGCAATCAAGAAAACTACATGGATGTGTTCACAAAGGCATCGGGGAATAAAGCTTGAACTGAATGAGACTTTAAGACAACTCTGTACACATCCCAAGTCTTTCTCAATGGAGTATCTAGAGCAGTGTTTCTCAACCTTGACAATTTTAAGCCATGTGGACTTCAACTCCCAGAATTCCACAGCCAGCAATGCTGGCTGTGGAATTCTGGGAGTTGAAGTCCACATGCCTTAAAATTGTCAAGGTTGAGAAACACTGATCTAGAGATACTTCTCGATGTACAGTTGAGCTTCGCTGATGTACTGGGATCAGACTGTGCAAAGAGCTATCCACCTGTCCAATTACGGAACAACCCAAACTTGGTCAAGCTTCCATCCCTACAGCCTTTACCTTTCTCATTATCTAAAATTAATGACACCGCCTGATATGACATCTCCACTTTATTTCACATATGACCTTGATGAAAGGCACTCTTTGAAGGATGGAGCGGGGAGTTTTCTCCTGATCTGCGGTCCTTCGGTCATTCCATTCCCATTCATCCCGACCCATTAATTAATTAGCAGCTATTTATGCTGGATGTCTCAATTTGGACTTCGACTCTCCCTTCAAGGTTCGAAGGAACAACTTAGTTATTCAGCATTATAGGGCCTATTTTCAAGCAAGGCCTCCAACGAAGCTACATGCTCAATTCCTAAGACTGGCTCTGAGGGGCGTTAACGTGTCTCAGGTTGGCAGGAAGTGAACGGAATAATAAGAAGGAATAAGGAATAAAACGGAATAAACCCCTTGGACTTCTTCTACTGCAGTGATTCTCAACCTTTTTAATGCCGCGACCCCCCCACCCGGTCGTAAGTCAAGGACTACTCAACCGGTCGTAAGTCGAGGACTACTCAACTGGTGCAGCACCGTTTGCAGAATGGGACTTTTGGCGGGCTCAGCAGGGCAATTCCTATTGGCTTTTGAAAGCCAATAGAATTAGACTCTATTCAAGAGAGTCTATTCTATTGGCTTTCAAAAGCCAATAGAATAAAAGGGAGTAGCACAGCTAAGGAAAAGGGGGAAAAAATGGCGGACTGCGTTGTTTGGCGATCCCCGTGAAATGGTCGTTCGACCCCAAATAGGGTCCCGACCCACAGGTTGAGAACCACTGTTCTACTGGATTCCCTTTAAGAAACCAATCCTTTCCATTTTTTCGCCCAGTTTTCTTTTTAATTCACAGCTTTTCATCCCACAAAAGAGGATCCAACAAGACGAAAGCAACTTGGGGTTTTTCAGCATTTTTGTGTGTGGAAAAAAAGAGGGTATATTAATCCTCCTTTGAATGCCAGCATGCGATTCATTTACAATGAAGTTGCTAATCGCTGAAGAAAAAGGCCACTAAAATCTAATTGTCTTAGACTTTCTCAGGGTATAGAAAGAAAGGCAGGAATATTTACACAAAGAAAACAAACTGTACATTTGGAGTAGGATATTTATTCCAGTGACGATTTTAAAATATTTGCATTGTTTCCTCTGTTGATCAACTAACTTGGGATGGGTATTTGGGGCTCTTTTTTTTTTTTCCCTGATGAATGCAATTCCTTAGGGTGCCTTTTGGCTAGAGTGAATTATTCCTTTCCTCTTCTCTTTGATCTTCTCTAGACATACAAAAAAGTCTTCAGAGGAACAGTGGAATTTAAAGGTGAAATGATTAATTAACCCCGGCCCACTCGAGGGGGAATAAACATCTGAAACAATAAAAATAATTATACTGATAATAAGTTATGTTTGTTATGCAGGGCTAACAGAAGGCAAGGGCAAAAGCATTGGAAGACTTTCACCATTCCGGTTTGCTAGAAAAAGAAAATAAGGTGGTTAAATGTAACTATGATAGTCAGTTTGGTGTAGCGGTTAGGGCAGGGGTAGGCAACCTTGGCTCTTTTATGACTTGTGGATGTCAACTCCCAGAATTCCTGAGCCAGCCATGCTGAGGGGAAAGGGAGAGGTTTCTAAGCTGAGCCATGCTGGCTCAGGAATTCTGGGAGTTGAAGTCCACGAGTCATAAAGCGGCCTAGGCCTAGGCCAGAGGTAGGCAACTTCGGCTGTTTTATGGCTGGTGGACTTCAACTCCCAGAATTCCTGAGCCAGCATGGCTTGGCTTAGAAACCTCTCCCTTTCCCCTCAGCACGGCTGGCTCAGGAATTCTGGGAGTTGAAGTCCACAAGTCATAAAAGAGCCAAGGTTGCCTACCTCTGGCCTAGGCCTAGGCCGCTTTATGACTCATGGACTTCAACTCCCAGAATTCCTCAGCCAGCATGGCTTAGCTTGGAAACCTCTCCCTTTCCCCTCAGCATGGCTGGTTCAGGAATTCTGGGTATTGAAATCCACAAGTCATAAAAGAGCCAAGGTTGCCTACCCCTGGGTTAGGGCACAGGTCGGCAACCTGCGGCTCCGGAGCCGCATGTGGCTCTTTGAGCCTTCCCCTGTGGCTCCCAGCCTCCATCTCTGCAGGAAGCAGGAAGGGCAGGAGAGAGCTAGCTAGCCCAGCTAGGCTGATTCAGGAATTCTGGGAGTTGAAGTCCATGAGTCATAAAAGAGACGAAGTTGTCTTCCCCTGAGCTTGTTGGACAACAGCTTGAAGCTTGCCAGGTGAGCAGCAGATAGGAGAGGGGGGAGAGAAAGAGAGAGAGAGAGAGAGGGAGGGAGGGAGAGAAAGAGAAAGGAAAGAGAGAGAGAGAAAGAAAGAGAGTGGGGGAAGAGGAGTGGCAGACCAAGGGCAGATAGGGAGGGAGAGAGAGAGAGACAGAGAGAGAGAGAGAGACCCTTTTGACATCTAAAATGAAGATAACACTGCATATATCCTTTTTTTTACCTGTGTGTGTATACACACACACACATATACACACACACACACACACACACACACACATACATACACACACACAAACACACACACACCTATAATAAAGGTAAAAAAGGATATATGCAGTGTTATCTTCATTTTAGATATCAAAAGGGTTTTGCAGCTCCCGGTGTTTTGTTTTTAGTGCGAAATGGGTCCAAGTGGCTCTTTGAGTGTTTTGGGTTGCCTACCCCTGGGTTAGGGGATCAGGCTAAAAACCAGATGACTGAGTTCTGCCTTAGGCACAAAGCCAGCTGGGTGACATTGGTCAATGACCAGGAGGCTATGAATTCTAGTCCCACCTTAGATATGAAAACTGGCTTGAGAATTTAAAGACAATCACCAGGAGACAGTGAGTTCTAGTCCCACCTTAGACATGAAAGCCAACTGGTTACTTTGGGCCAATTGCTAGGAGATGGTGAGTTCTAGTCCCACCTTAGGTATAATAACTGGCTGGGGGACTTTGAGCCAATCACCAGGAGATGGTGAGTTCTAGTCCTGCCTTAGGCATGAAAGCCAGCTGGGTGACTTTGGACCAATCACCAGGAGATGGTAAGTTCTAGTCCTGCCTTAGGCATGAAAGCCAGCTGGGTGACTTTGGACCAATCACTAGGAGATGGTAAGTTCTAGTCCTGCCTTAGGCATGAAAGCCAGCTGTGTGACTGTCAGCCATAGAAAGGAGGGTTGGGGGAAACACCTTGCCAAAAAAACTGCAATGATTAACTGAAAGGCACCGCTCCCCCAAAATAGATAAATTAAATAAGAGAAAGAAAAGAAAAAGTACCATATCAGTAAGTTCAATATACAATATCCCCAAAAGCATCAACATAGAGGTTCCTTAGCTTATCACTATTATAAGGGCACATTTTGTGCCAACCGATAGTTGCCTGAAAATAAACATGCGCCGGTCTCACCCATTAGCTGGAGGTGGAAGGCCTCTGATGCTCTGATGGATTTTTATTAAAGTTTAGAGAAGTTATGTTGTTACTGTATGTGACAAACCACCTCAAAAATTCCTGTGTCTGAGAAGAGCAGTATATAATTTCTGCAAAGAACCGGTTTTTTTGTAAGAAACGTATGATTCCCACTGAATTTAACAAGGAAAAAGGAGTCTTTCAAACTTCACCTTCAGAACTGGTTTACATGTGGTCTGATGGAACCTCCCTTTTCACACTAGACCAGAGGTAGGCAACCTTGGCTCTTTTATGACTCGTGGACTTCAACTCCCAGAATTCCTGAGCCAGCCATGCTGAGGGGAAAGAGAGAGGTTTCCAAGCTGAGCCATGCTGGCTCAGGAATTCTGGGAGTTGAAGTCCACGAGTCATAAAAGCCAAGGTTGCCTACCTCTGGCCTAAGCCTAGGCCGCTTTATGACTCGTGGACTTCAACTCCCAGAATTCCTAAGCCAGCATGGCTCAGCTTGGAAACCTCTCCCTTTCCCCTCAGCATGGCTGGCTCAGGAATTCTGGGAGTTGAAGTCCACCAGTCATAAAAGAGCCAAGGTTGCCTACCTCTGGCCTAGACCATACATTATTATAATTGCCTGAAGCAATTCTCAATTGGTGTGGAGAAAGAAGCTTTCATTCTTTCAAACCAGGGTTGTTGGGTAGCACCATATGTACATTTCTACAGTTACCGGCTTGTGGAAAAAATCAGTACGTTGCTGATGATCAGCATCGTCATAACCATAATCAGTGATACTTACTAATCACGCTGTATTTGCTATTCACATTTCAATTGGGGCGTTTGGATAGAAACACTAAGGGCAGATATGTCCTTTTTGATGATGGCCTACAGAAAACTAATGGACAAAATGTGTTGTACTTGCCTTGAGCCAAGCTACAGGACATTGACATGCCTAGGTGAAGGTTTTGCTGATCCTCATGCATCTGGCACCGATTCGGAGTTGGGTTCTTTTGTATGGGCTTGAGCAATAGATCTTCTGACCTGAAACTTAACGTAAGGTCTTGATCCTTTGCGTCCGACATTCATCAAGTCAACCGAAGTTCAAATCTCAATCTGCGCCAGATAAGGGTCAACAGAACTTGGGGGGGGGGCTGGACTTGCACTGCTGATGGCAACTTAATGACTCCAAGCTGATGACGGATTTAACTTCACACCCAGCTTTGTCTGCTCTTCTCCTATAGTACCTGATTTATAGCACAAATTGGGGGGCAGAACTAACAGAAGCAATCCTATATCTCAATAACTGAATCCAGTATCCGCTACAACAGGGGTGTCAAACTCAATTTCATTGAGGGCCGCATCAGCATTGCGGTTGCCCTCGGGGGGGCAGGGGGGGCTACTGGGGGGGCTTGGATGGAGTGGGTGTGGCCTACTGGGTGGGCGTGGCCAGCTCTACATCATTCGCTTCAAGGGTGCTTGTGGGGGCCTGGGCAGGAGTGGGACAGATCTGAGGGTCTCTGGCAGAAGGGGGTGGGACCGGGGCAAGCGCCAAGGCATGGTCCATTTCTTCATTCTTCACAAAGGGTGACCCCTCCCCAGCATGCACCCAGAGGGCAAGGCCGACGCGGCAGGGCCTGGTTCCTCGCTGTTTCCAGATGGCCTTGTGGGGCTAAGACTGAATGCGTTTCAGCATAGAGGGCCATCACAAAATTGTACATTGGCTCCGGCCGGCCTGGACCAGGGCCAAGGCAGCGGGGGCCGTTCCCTCACTGTTTCCAGGATGGCTTTCCGGGCCACATGAAACCACTTCGCGGGCTGCATCCGGCCCCCGGGCCTTGTGTTTGACATGTCTGCACTACAACATATGGCCTGGAGAATAAACACATGAGTAAAATGCGCCCACAATTAAAAAACGCCCTGCATCTTTCAGTTAAAACATATTGCACCCACCATTAAAAAACCCCTTACATCTTTCAATAATATTGCTTTCCCTTAAGTTTCTTCAACAAACGCTTTGGCCTGATCACGAACAGCCTCTTGCCCTAAATTTAGATTTTTCACTGAAATGTTGGATGATTAATCTGCACGTCAGAGACTTGTTTCAAGCCCAAAGCCAGTGTTTTTGAACCCAAAAAAGGCCGACGGAGATTTGAAATCTGAATTTGAAATCGCACCGCAGTTATGGATTCAACTAACTCCCTCCTTTTGAAAGCGGCTGCACCCCCCTAACAACCGGAACACCGTTTTACCCCTGCACGGAAAGGTATAGTTTAGAAACAAGGTTTACTCACCATGGAAGAGTCCCCACTTCCGTTTGCCACCGTTGCTCCTTCACCACAGGTGGGTAGGTGGGTAGAAAGTTGACTAGCCCTGCCCCCATCTATGACATCACACTCTACCTCATAAAAGGTAGTGAAAGTGCTCTGAACTCCAGGCTGATTTCCGAGAGATACAGAAAAGAAAGAGTGTGTGTGAGAGAGAGAGAAAGAGAGAGGGAGAGAGAGCAAGAGAAATATGGTGCCCTATTGTAGGAGGTAGGAGACTGGGCCGGGGAAGGGGAAGTGGAAGGGTAAGAGGAAGTGGGAGGGGAAGGGAAAGAGGAAATGGGAGGGGATGGGGTTGTGTGCTGAAAGAGTTAGGCTCCACAACTTTTCAGGGACTTCCCTGGTGAGTAACTCTGTTTTAGCAAGGCTCTCCCTTGCTCCCTGAGCACAGGCATATCAAAACCAGGATTACTTATAAGAAAGGGGAGTGATGGGAACGATGGGTTGAGGAGGACAGGTAGTCCATAATAATAATAATAATAATAATAATAATAATAATAATAATAATAATAATAATAATAATAATAATAATAATAATAATAATAATAATAGTAATGATGCCTTTTGCAATTGACTAATAGCGAATTTGTCAATGCCAATGGTGTTCAAGTGGTGCTCCAGTTGTTTTGGGATTGCACCCAAGGAGCCTATGACTATTGGTACTACCCTTGCTTGCTTATAATAATAATAATGTTGGAAGGGACCTTGGAGGTCATCTAGTCCAACCCCCTGCTCAGGCAGGAAACCCTATACCATTTCAGACAAACGGCTGTCCAGTCTCTTCTTAAAAACTTCCAGTAATGGAGCATTCACCGCTTCTGGAGGCAGGTTGTTCCACTGGCTAATTGTCCTAACTGTCACGAAGTCTCTCCTTAGTTCTAGGTTGCTTCTCTCCTTGCTTAGTTTCCATCCGTTGCTTCTTGTCCTGCCTTCAGGTGCTTTGGAGAATAACTTGACTACCTCTTCTTTATGGCAGCCCTTGAGATATTGGAATGCTGCTATCCTGTCCCCCCTCATCCTTCTCTTCATTAGACTAGACATCCCAATTCCAGCAGCCGTTCCTTATATGTTTTAGCCTCCAGTCCCCTAATCATCTTTGTTGCTCTTCTCTGTACTCTTTCTAGAGTCTCAACATCTTTTTTACATCGTGGCAACCAAAAATGGATGCAATATTCCAAGTGTGGCCTTACCAAGGCATTGTAAAGTGGTATTAACACTTCAAGTGATCTTGATTCTATCCCTCTGTTAATGCAGCTCAGCACTGTGTTGGCCCTTTTGGCAGTTGCAGCACACAGCTGGCTCATATTTAAGTGGTTGTCCACTAGGACTCCGAGGTCCCTCTGACAGTTACTACTATTGAGCAAGGTACCTCCTATACTATACCTGTACATTTGGTTTTTGTTGCCTAAATGTAGAACATTACTTTTTTCACCAGTGAATTTCATTTTGTTAGATAGCGCCCAGTGTTCAAGTCTGCCCAAGTCCTCCTTGACTTCCAACATTTCCATTTGAAGTTACAACGGTACTAAAAAAAAAACGGGATTTATGAGAGTTTTTCACATTTACGATGGTTGCAGCATCCCCCTGGTTCTGTGATCAAAATTCAGCCGCTTGGCAAACGACTCATATTTATGACAGTTTGCAGTGTGATCCCCTTTTGTGAACTTCTGACAAGCAAAGTCAGTGGGGAAGGCAGATTCACTTCACAACCGTGTTACTGATTTAACGGCAGTGATTTTCTTGACAAGGGGGGCAAGCAAGGTTGCAAAATGGAGCAAAGCTCACTTAAACTGTCTCACTTAGCAGCAAAAATGTTGGGCACAATTGTGGTTGTAAGTCGAGGACTACCTGTACGGTGGTGCTAAATTAAAGACTGCTTTTGTCTGAATGGAGTGTAACTGCTGGGCAGCGGCCTTCATTTCTGCAAGCTCACATTTTGTGCAGAATCTGGGTGTTCCTCTGATTCTTGCCACAGGTGAGCATCTGAATACAGAATAACAGAGCTGGAAGGGGCCTTGGAGGTCTTCTAGTCCAACCCCCTGCTCAGGCAGGAAACCCTATAATATTTCAGACAAATGGCTGTCCAGTCTCTTCTTAAAAACTTCCAGTGTTGGAGCATTCACAACTTCTGGAGGCAAGGAATTCCACTGGTTAATTGTTCTGACTGTCAGGAAGTTTCACCTTAGTTCTAGATTGCTTCTCTCCTTGGTTAGTTTCCATCTGTTGCTTCTTGTCCTGCCTTCTGGCGCTTTGGAGAATAGCTTGACTCCCTCTTCTTTGGGGCAGCCCCTGAGTTATTGGAAGACTGCTATCATGTCCCCCCTAGTCCTTCTGCAAGAGAACAGGAGCAGAGGAAGGCGTGGTTTGCACGCGGGACTTCAGGAGATGATGATATGATGGTAGCACTCGCTGGATAATGGCGGACCAGGTTGATGGTGTGGCAGTTTGCTGCAGAGACCACTGATACTACACATAGGGAGTCCTTGACTTATAACCATTCATTTAATGACCGTTTCAAGTTACAATGGCGCTGAAACCAGGAACTTACAATTGGCCCTCGCACGTACAACCATTGCAGTATCCCCACTGATCAAACATCGGGAACTTGCCAATATTTACAATAGTTGCGACATGCCAGGACTATGTGGCCGCCATCTGCAAACCTCCCAGCTGGCTTTCAACAAACCAAGTTAATGGGGAAGAAACCAGATTTGCTTTTCCCTTAACAACTGTGGCAAAGCAAGGTTGTAAAATTGGGCGTGACTCATTTGACAACTGCCTTGCTTAGCCACAGAAATTCTGTTCCCGATTCTGGTCGTTAAGTCAAGGACTACCTGTGTTTTAGTCCTCTAAAAGGGCCACAATTCCACGTGAACAATCATCTGCTGCCCCTAACTCAGGGGGCAAAACTGGCCTTGTCTCCTTCTGTCTATCTTTGGATGAGGGAGATAACCGATTTAAAAATGTGGGAAGTAAATAAAGAAAGGAAGAACGTTTTCCGTGAAGCAACATATGGCATCTTCACTCATCGCCCAGCCATCCGTGACGCGACTGGAAGCCTGACTGCATGACTGTTATCTTAGCTCAGCCACGGATGGGTGAATCTGAAAAATATTATAGATCCCTCGTATGAAAAAGACCTGGAGCCACTTTCGCATGTGAATTCATTTGGAAGGGGAAAAGCTTATCTTCCTTTCCGGTCCATATGATTTGAGATTTTGGGCTGGTGATAGAGCTCAAGGCCTGTTTAATCAGGATAAAGAAAGAGGCATCATGTAAGCTAAGGCTGAATCCGTGGGGATTCTCTCCCATTCTCCCTTTTAATTCCAGTTTTGTAGATGCTAACGTGATGGCTTCACCTCTTCTGTTCTCGGCATGACTTCTTAACTCCAACACTGCATTTAACACTGGTGTGTGTGTGTGGGGGGGTCCTTGGGGCTCTCTGAGCTTGGTGGTTTTCTTGCAGACGTTTCGTTACCTGGCTAGTTAACATCATCAGTGCTAGAAGGGAGCGGGCTTTTTTGAGAGGAGGAGGAGGAGGAGGAGGAGGAGGAGGAGGAGGACTGTGGGGTCTTTAGTGCTCTCTGAGCTTGGTGGTTTTCTTCCAGAACTTTCATTACCAAACTAGGCAACATCATCAGCTTTATGATGTTTCTTTTCTTTTCTTTCTGTCTGTCTGGAATATCCTACATCCAACCCATCTCATATCCAGCAACTCTGGGCGGCTTACAAAACAAAAACACTGAAAAAACATTAAACCATCCATTGTAAAAAAAAAAAAAACCACTGCAGATACAAACATTAACAGATAAAATGAAGGAGACAAGACGACAATGATGTTACCTAATAATAATAATAGTAGTAGTAGTAAAGTTGGAAGGGACCTTGGAGGTCAGCTAGTCCAACCCCCTGCTCAGGCAGGAAATCCTACACCATTTCGGACAAATGGCTGTCCAGTCTCTTCTTAAAAACTTCCAGTGTTGGAGCATTTACTGCTTCTGGAGGCAGGTTGTTCCACTGGTTAATTGTTCTAACTGTCAGGAAGTTTCTCCATAGTTCTAGGTTGCTTCTCTCCTTGATTAGTTTCCACCCATTGCTTCTTGTCCTGCTTTCAGGTGCTTTGGAGAATAGCTTGACTCCCTCTTCTTTATGGCAGCCCCTGAGATATTGGAATACTGCTATCATGTCCCCCCTTGTCCTTTTCTTCATTAAACTAGACATACCCAATTCCAGCAACCGTTCCTTATATGTTTTAGCCTCCAGACCCTTAATCATCTTTGTTGCTCTTCTCTGTACTCTTTCTAGAGTCTCAACATCTTTTTTACATCATGATGACCAAAACTGGACGCAGTATTCCAAGTGTGGCCTTACCAAAGCCTTGTAAAGTGGTATTAACACTTCACGTGATCTTGATTCTATCCCTCTGTTAATGCAGCCTAGCACTGTGTTGGCCTTTTTGGCAGCTGCAGCACACGGCTGGCTCATAGTTTGGCACCTAGTTTGGTAATGAAACATGTGCAAAAAACCCCCAGAATAACAGAGTTGGAAGGGATCTTGGAGGTCTTCTAGCCCAACCCCCTGCTCAATCAGGAGACCTTGTACCATTTCAGACAAATGGCTCTCCAGTGATGGAGCATGTACAATTTCTGGTTAAATGCTCTCCACCAAGCTCAGAGACCATCAAAGACCCCCCACAGTTCAACCCTGAGCTACCAATATTCTCAGTGTGTGCATGCCTGCGTGCCTGCGCATTAGAACTAAATAGCATTTGTTGATGAGAAAGCTGAAGCAATGCTTGATAATAAATCATTTTGAGCTAACTGATGGGGACAAGAGGATCTCTCTCCTCTCCAACAGTGATGGGATGTGTGGTGCTCACCCGAGAATCTTTCGAAAACTGATGTATGGATATTGCTAGGCTGTGCTGAGGGAGTAAGTGAACAGAATCCACTGATTTACAAAGCACACTTGAAACATGCGATGTCAACACATGGAGAGACGGGTGATCACTCTTTCCAAGCCTGTCAGATTAGCCCAATGTCATCTTACCAGAAGGGAAAACATCTTTTCACAAGAAATAAATATATATATACATATAACGGGCCCGATAAATTCAAACGAAGTTAGCAAACATTCGGTCTCTAAATTTCCTTTAATAGAAATGAGATTGCGTAGTTGCAGCTGGCTTCATTTTGCTTTTCTGGATAGCACCAGAAGAAAGAGGAAAATTAACATTAATAGGGAGGTGGAAAGGAAGGGGGGAAATTAGAGTTATTAAAGTATTAGAGTTTATAACCCCAAAGTTCTGATTTTCACTCGGTGGGTAATTCGTCATGAATGCCTTTAATTCGTCTACTACAATATTTAAGGCTGTTTCCACTTCTAGGGAATTTTTGAGCCAAAGAAGTTTCTGTTACAAAAAGATGCGTGTGGATCTCTACGGACATCGTGTTGAATAATGTTCCCTGTGATTTCTGATTATTTTGCATTGTTTCAATATTTAGATCTGCTCATCCTAGTTTACAAAAATGTTCTTGTAAAAAAATACTTGTTCTTTGCTTTTGATATTAAGTCTGCATTTAGGACCTATTTTATTTTTAAAATATTGAATTGTGCTGAACAATTGTAGGAGCAACACTGATTAATAATAATTTATGAAACGTGTATGTCACTCAACTTTCAATGACTCTGGGTGGCTAATAATAATAATAATAATAATGTAATATTTTGCGTGTAGTCATTGTGAAGTTGCATTAGGTTTCCTTTCTAAAAAATACCAGTGGGCAAATCATTTATTACATTACGTTTATGCCTTCTTGCTAACCTAATAATTTTGGTCCACGATCCATTTTTTTTCTCCTAATAATCATTTTTATTCTTTCAAGAGCATACAAAACATAAGATGTTGCATAATGAGCTGTTATTCAATCAGACATTACAACTGAATGAATGGAAGGATATTTTAAAACTTGTATTGACTTATCTCCTCTACTATTAAAACTGTTTCATCCATTTTATTGTGCCATTTGATTTTATTTTATGGCTTATTTCATGAACTTAGTTCAGATATAGTCAATTAATCAATGTTGTTAATGCAAAAGGTTTTGGTCAGTTTGGCTAGAATTGTACATCTTCATGGATTTCTGAGAAAATGGGGCTGTGCTGTTATTTTAGTTACGCAGTTGTTGTTTTATGACTGTCGAATTTACTTCCTTATTAATATGAATTCTTGCTTATATTTTCCTAAAAGGAATTGTATAATACCTATTAATAGCAACCAGATTTAGTAGTTTTACAGTACAGCATGTAAAAGAGTACTGTAAGAGGACAGGCAGAGCCTGGGGGGGCAGAATCAAGAGAGTCATCAGCCTGGAGTCATTTTGTTCCAAACTCCTCTTGAATTTATGACTTTTAACTTTGTACGCCGCCCTGAGTCCTTTGGGATTGGGCGGCATATAAATATTTGTAAATAAATAAATAAATAAATTCCATTAACTCTTATTTAGTATCAATTTAGTGTTGATCATTATTTGACTAGATCAGGGGTAGGCAACCTTGGCTCTTTTGTGACTCGTGGACTTCAACTCCCAGAATTCCTGAGCCAGCCATGCTGTGGGGAAAGGGAGAGGTTTCCAAGCTGAGCCCATGCTGGATCAGAAATTCTGGGAGTTGAAGTCCACGAGTCATAAAAGAGCCAAGATTGCCTACCCCTGGATTAGATTCTTGTGTGTAGGCATGAGCAATAAATCAGTTTAACTGGAGTTTAACCAGTGGTCCTGATTCTATCTTACTTAACTAGAATAACAGGCATATATTTAAGTGTACTGTTATAAAACTAACTCAAGTCTTTGGGGTAGATTAACTATATAGATATAAACCTTGGACTAAGAAAATGGCTTGGGGTCCATCCTGATGGATTCTGTATTGATAGGTTAACTTTTGGAAGGTGAGCTGCCACTGAAGGAATCCAACTTTCGAAAGGAAAAATACTTAATGAGAAATACCATGGTTTCTGATTTGCAAAACTGATTATTATTAATCATGTAAATGTCCCAACCCCTACAGCTTAGTTAAAGGGGGCAGGGAAAAAAACTGCATCTTGGCCTGTATACAGGTAGTCCTTGACTTATAACCATCCGTTTAGCAACTGTTTGAAGTTACAACAGCCTGGAAAAAAGTAACTTATGACCATTTTCAGCAACCCCACGGTCATGTGATTAAAATTTGAACACTTGGCAAACTGGCCAATATTTATGACGGTTGCCGTGTCTCGGGGTCACGTGATCACCTTTGGCGACCTTTTGACAACCAAAGTCAATGGAGAAGCCCAGTTCACTTAAAAGGCGTGTTACAGAATTAACAACTGAAATAATTTACTTAGCTACCATAGCAAGACAAGTTGTAAAATGGGACAAAACTCGCTCCGCAACTGTCTCACTTGGCAACAGAGATTTGGGGCTCAATTGTGGTCGTACGTCGAGGACTATCTGTATACAACATAGTCATGTATATGCACAAAAAGGGAGGGGGACAAGGATGTTATGAGAAACTTTCAAGTGCAACGGGGCGACTTTTTAAAGGACTGTGGGCTTTCTGTTTTGTTTTATTTATTTTTTTTGAAATTTGGTTTCAGTTTATCAGTAGTTGATATTCGTTCTAGGTGTTAAGAACGGAGAGCTGCTTTTGTCATTAAAACCAATTAATGATTTAATCCATAAGGGGTGTAACATACAGGTAAATCCTGGACTTACAACCACAATCGTGACCAGAATTTCCATCGCTGATTTGTTAAGTGAGTTGCATCCAATTTTACAACCTCTTTTGCCCACGTTGTTAAGCATGGTGGTTAATCAGCTGCTCATTAGACAAATGCCATTTCCTCCATCGACTTGGTTTGTTAGAAGCTGGCTGGGAAGGTCACAAATGGTGATCTCGTGATCCGGGGACCCTGCAACTGTCATAAATGTGAGGACAGGTGGTAGCTCACTTTTTCCAGTGCTTTTGTAACTTCAAATGGTCACTAAATGAGTGGTTGTAAGCCAAGGACTACCTGAATAAGCTATTCCTTACTTAGAGCAGGGCTTTTCAACCAGTGGTATGGGTACCACCTGTGGTACATTGGCATCTAACAGGTGGTACGCGACCATCCTAGAAAAGTAGTAGCAGGGGAGGGGAATGAGAGTGCCGCTGGGTGGGCAGGCAGGTGTCTTGCTCGGCTGTGCCTTGGGGGGCACTTTTTTCAGTGCCATTGTAACTTCAAACAGTCACTAAGCGAACTGTTGTAAGTTGAGGACTACCTGTACTTTATCACTTTTTTCCTTTTTTTTTTTTTTTTGGTCATCAAGTTTTTGATACCTTGCCAGGCAACTGGTGGGACTCGGATGTTGCCATATCCTAAAAGTAGTACAATGGGTGAAAAAGTTGAAAAGCCCTGACTTAGACTGCTGTCAATTGGAGTCGGAAAGGTGTCCGAAACGTGGAAGAAAGATTTGAAGCAATGGCATTTTTATTCCTCTTCTTTCTTTCCTACCCATCACTCTTAGGGAGCCTTAAAAGAAGGACCTTTGTTTAACCATGAAAGAAAAAGTCTTGAGCAAATATTACAGGCGGAAGAATAACTTGGAGACCTAGGTTAATGCTTGGCTTGAGTAGGAAATGACAGATCAGGAAATTTCTGAACTTAGTACAAACTTAACTTTCTGAACTTTCTTAAAAAAAAAAAAAAAACATGAATCGCTGATTTGGCTGACCAAAAAACTTCACAAGCAGCAGCACCGTTCCAGGATTTTAACATGGAGAGTCCTTTTTGATGTAAAGGAATGTTATTATTATTATTATTATTTTTAAAAAAGAAGCTTTATCCAGATACTTCTTGAAGAAGAATGAGACAATAAAATGAAAGATGAAAAGAAAGAATCTGAAGTAGTTTCAGCGCTACTTAGCATTGATAAAGCTGCAATTAACCTTTTTTCTTTTTGGAATAGTCTATCACCCAGATGTTTCTTAAGATGGATGATGGGTTTTAAGCAAAATGAGAAAAGTTAAGAGTAAGATTTGGGGAATGAGGGATGTAGCCAATAATGGAAAAGTCAAAAGAGGAAATTAGAGAGAGAAGAGATGGTATATGATAACCCAATGTAAAACAAAATCTATCAGGATGTATATATCACCACACTGGGAAGTCTTTGTAGGATTCTGTCGATAAATAATCAGAGTAGATAAGTAAGAAAACAGTAGTTTTATCATAAAGGAAGTAGATATAATAAAGAAAGAGATCCCTCCTAGATTTTCCAACAAGATGGAAATTATTTCTACAAATGTTGAAACCTGTAATTTAAAACAAGGCAGATGTAAATAAAACAATTCATATTTTTCTTTCTAAATCTCCAGTCATTACTGGTTCTGTTATGATTGTATATAAACTAATTTTTCACTGGAGTAGAATTATTGGATAAATGCTGGAGGGCGAATCAGTGTTCTTTTTGACAATGGCCCTTAAAGAGAATCGTAATTGTATTAACTGTGTCACTGAAGAAAGGAAGAAGGAATAAATATTTTATTGTGGAAAAAAAAGGTCACCCTAAAGAACGTAGCAGAGCATTTAAGGAAGGCAAGGTTTGAAAGTGTTAAAGAAATCTGAAGCACATCTTACTTTAAAGGTGCCAATGAAGATATTCAGAACACAGAAAAAAATCATTTCAATAAAACATCTGTTTTTTTTCCCTCTCCAGGAAACTAACGTTTGTTCACAGAAATTATGAAAATCCCTATTTTTCACAATCAAAAGTTAAACCCCAAGAAACCATACAATATCAACCAAAATATTCACAAACAATATGTATGTATGTATGTATGTATGTATGTATGTATGTATGTATGTATGTATATGTATATGTATATAGAATAGATATTATTCCAGACTATCAGCAATCAATTTATACTTATTTCATGCTGACTCCATTTTATGAACTCTGTCAAAGAATCTGTTGCTGAACATCTGCCAGTTTGGTCTAATGCAGTGGTTCTCAACCTGTGGGTCAGGACCCCATTTGGGGTCGAACGACCATTTCACGGGGGTCGCCAAACAACGCAGTCCGCCATTTTTTTCCCCTTTTCCTTAGCTGGGCTACTCCCTTTTGAAAGCCAATAGAATAGACTGTCTTGAATACAGTCTAATTCTATTGGCTTTCAAAAGCCAATAGGAATTGTCCAGGCTGTCTCTGCCCTGCTGAGCCCGCCAAAAGTCCCATTCTGCAAATGGTGCGGCACAGTTAAGTAGTCCTCGACTTACGACCAGTTGAGTACTCCTCGACTTACGACCAGTTGGGGGTCGCGGCATTAAAAAGGTTGAGAATCACTGGTCTAATGGTTAAAGCAACAGATTAGAAACCAGGAGATTGTGAGCTCTAGTCCCACTTTAGGCATAAAAGTCAGCTGGTGACTTTGGGCTAATCACTAGAAGACTGTGAGTTCTAATCCTGCTTTAGGCATGAAAGCCGGCTGGATGACTTTGGGCCGGTCACTTTTTCTCTCTCAGCTGAACTCACCTCACAAGGTGATTCTGAAGAAAATAAGAGGAATATTAAATATACTGCTCACAAAAATATAGGGAACACAAACGTATAGGATCCTTTGTTTTTTTGAGCAGTATATATTCAGTGCCTTGAGTTATTCATACAAATAAAAAAGTGGGATAAAAGAATATTTTTTAAAAGCTCACATTTACTATAAATGAACAGAATCTGACTGCTAATATCTAGTCTATTAATCTGACTATTATTATCACTGATTAAATAGAATCTGATATCATCCTGTGATAAAAATACACCTCTCCTCCTTCTCTTTGCAGGAAATATCAGAATATTTCCATGTCCATTAAGTTCCCCCCCCAAAAAAAAACTGCCACAACTTCAGCATACCTAAGTAAATGACCACTAGTCATTTCCCACACCAGCCATGGTGGCACAGTGGTTAGAATGCCGTATTGCAGGCTGACTCTGCCCACTGCCAGGAGTTCGATCCTAACTGGTTCACCGTTGGCTCAGCCTTCCATCTTTCTAAGATTTGGTAAAATGAAGACCCAGATTGTTTGGGGCAAGATGCTGACTCTGTAAACCGCTTAGAGAGGGCTGTAAAGCACTGTGAAGCGGTATAAAAATCTAAGTGCTACTGCTACTACTGTTGCACTGCCAGGGTGATGCAATGGTTAGAATGCAGTATTTCAGGCTGACTCTGCCCACTGCCAGCAGTTCGATCCTGACCGGCTCAACATTGACTCAGCCTTCCATCCTTCTGAGGACGGTAAAAAGAAGACCCAAATTGTTGGGGGCAATATGCTGACTCTGTAAACCATTTAAAAAGGGCTGTAAAGCACTGTGAAGCGGTATATAAGTCTAAATGCTATTGTTATTGCTCCTGACATCATGATATCTATCTTGTCCAAGCAGTACTTTAAGACTTTTTCAATTTTTTAAAAAATTCGACAGAGAACAAATTGTTCTCCAGAAGTCATCTTAAGACATTTTTTTTCTGCTCAGGGCAAAAGAAGCCCATTCCGATATGGAATTGATCGGTGGTTAAAACTTATTTTAACGGATAGCATTGGCCTCTATATCACTGCATCTTCTTCTATATATCATGGGAATCCTGACAAGCCAACAACACTTGCCGAATAATCCCCTCCTGCTGTTGACTTGCTGATCAAATTATTGTGCTAGCCTCTCCTGGACAGCAGTCCAGGAAACCTAGACTTAAATTAATAGCTTGGGAGCACATAACTGTGTAAGTAAGTCTCCCATAGTTCAAAAGAAGATCAATCTTTGTGAAATGCTAGCGGGAGGCTCAAAAGTTGCCTCTGTTTTTTTACTTAGTTCTAAAGGACAACAAAGGCTCTCACTGTCAAACGAAGTTAACACATGAAACACAGAGGCTTTGCTGTCAGAACACATTGGAAATAATTCTGTGTGATAAGCGTGTCACAATAACACCCACCTGTTCCCATTTTTGCTTTCATTGTTAAGAGGCTGCAATGTGCACAGGCTGCGACGTGTAAGTCTATCGTATTGTTCTAAAGTAAAACGGTTCCTAACAATTGTGGTTAAAAGTAAAGTCTTGGTAAATAATACTCCATTTAGGTCAATGATGGCGAACCTATGGCACGGGTGCCAGAGGCGGCACGCAGATCCCTCTCTGTGGGCACGCGCGCCGTCGCCCCAGTCCTAGGCCTTCAGCTGGGTTTTATAAAACCTTTTCGCTTTAGGCCTCCGCCGCTGTGTGCAAAAAAAAAGAGGTTCAATCAATCAATCAATCAATTTCAACTTCTCATGGGGAAAAAAAGATCTTGCAAAGTAGGAATTGATTGATTGATTGAACTTTTTAGTCCCACCCAGTCTGCCATTACCACCGCAGCCACGCCCACCCAATTGGCCACACCCAGCCAATGGGCCACACCCACCCGGCACCCAATATGCATAAGTGGGTTTTGGGTTGGGCACTCGGTCTCTAAAAGGTTAAAGACACAACTACTTAGTTGTAAATAGTCCAAAAAAGTCAATCATCAAATCTCTCTCTCTCTCTCTCTCTCTCTCTCTCTCTCTCTCTCTCTCTCTCTCTCTCTCTCTCTAAATACACACACACACACACACACACAAACATATATATATATATATATATATATATATATATATATATATATATATATATATATATTTCACATTTCTAAACCCCTTAAAGAGGGGCTCTGGGGGTGTATAATACAGGTTGTCCTTGGCTTACAACCACAACTGAGCCCAAAATTTCTGTTGCTAAGCTAGACATTTGTAAAGTTAATTTTGCCCCATTTTGTGACCTTATTTGCTGCAGTTGTTAAGTGAATCACTGCAGTTGTTAAGTTGGTAACATGGTGTTCAGTGAATCTGGCTTCCCCATTGACTTTGCTGGTCAGACGGTCACAAAAGGGGATCACATGACTTCGGGACACTGCAACCGTCGTAAATATGAGCCAGTTGCCAAGCATCTGACTCTTTATCATGTGACCATGGGGATGCTGCAGTAGTCATAAGTGTGAAAAACAGTCATAAGTCACTTATTTTTGGTGCAATGATAACTTCAAACACTCACTAAAGGAACTGTTGTAAGTTGAGGACAACTTGTATAATATAGTATGATGAATGAGACGGCTGCATGTTTTTAAAAAGGCAGATTTTGGGAAAGAAATCTTGCGGTTGTCAAAGTTTAATTTTAATCCATCTTCAACCGGTCCAATAATGAACATTTTCAGTTTGTTAAAAAATATAGTGTATGGTCGTAGAGCAAAGACAATACAAGTAGCCCTCGACTTACAACCGTGGAAATGGAATGGAAATTTTGGCTGAATTGTGGTCATAAGTAGAGGACTATCTGTATTCTTTAGATAGTTTTGAAATAGGTTTTCTAACACTGCAGATTTGCTTTGGACGCCGTCGCTTCCTATGAAGTTCTCAAGAACATTTCTGCTGTTTCATAGTTACACATTATATACATTAGGAGGAATCATGTCATACAACCTGTGCTTTTTGCTGTTCAGCCCATGCAATGCCATTTTTTTTTAGGGGATTGTATAGGACAAAAATAGAGACGAAAGCTACTGTGTCCATTTTTTTATACATAATTAAATATGTACCTTTTGAATTCCTACAAATTCACTATCTGAAGAAAATTTTGCTGCTCTCTGCTTTAAACTGGGTAGAGTGTACTTAACAATACTCCAAAGAGGAAAATACGTCCCCAAAATGCATGGCCGTTGAGACACGCTTGCCAATTTTTTACATTTTGTGGACTAGGCGAAGATGCAGAAACGCACAAAACCTATCCTGATGTTTTTGCATGCTTCATTTCGACCCCCGTTTGCAAAGAATAAAGATATGGACCTTGCAAATATACGGTGAGGAAAATGAGAAATTGAAGTTAAAATGAGAGGTTCTCTCATCTATAGATTGTTCCATAGCATTTCATCGACTCAAAGGGCTGGAACCGCCCTACTCAAGGTAGGAACCTTATCCCATCCCAGTCAAATGGTTGTCTAGTCTATTTTTGCAAACCTCCAGTGATAGAATACCCCAAAATTCTGAAGGTACCCATTCCACTGATCAATTGTTCTCACTGTCAGGAAATTTATCCTTAGTTCTAGGTTGGATCTCTCTTTAATAAGCTTCCACCCATTGCTTCTTGTTCTGCCCTCAAGTGCTTTGGAGAGTTTTAAATCTGCCCTCTCTTCTCTGTGACAGCCTTTCAAGTACTGGAAGACAGTTATCTTGTTACCCATAGACCTTCTGTTCAATAGGCTGGACCCGTGGTGGCGAACCTATGGCACCTCTCTGTGGGCACGCGCGCCGACGCCCAAGTCCTAGGCCTTCAGCTGGGTTTTATAAAACCTTTTCGCTTTAGGCCTCCACCACCGTGTGCAAAAAAAAAAAGGTTCAATCAATCAATTTCCACTTCTCACGGGAAAAAAAAGCTCTCTCAAAGTTGGAATTGATTGATTGAACTTTTTAGTCCCATCCAGTCTGCCGTTACCAACGAAGCCACGCTCAGCCAATGGGCCACACCCAACCAAAGGGCCACGCCCACCCGGCACCCGATGATACATAAGTGGGTTTTGGGTTGCAGTTTGGGCACTCGGTCTCTAAAAGGTTCGCCATCACTGGGCAAGACATACCTAGTTCCCTCAACTGTTCATCATACGATTTAGCCTTCAGACCTCTTATAATCTTTAACTTTCCAGAGTCTCGACATCTTTTTTGTATTGCGGTGACAAAAATTGGGTGCAATATTGCCAAATGATACATGCCAGACAAATGTGTACACGTAACTTCAGTCACAAGTACATTTTACCAAACCCATTGAATCCCACTCGGATCTGAGTTATGGAGGCTTCTCAATCCAGTTTAGCCTTGAGGATTGTTTATTGAAGAAAAATGTCAGGAGAGGCCATGTTTCTATGTCATTGATACAGAAGATATAATACAGTGTTTCTCAGCCTTGACAATTTTAAGGCATGTGGACTTCAACTCCCAGAATTCCACAGCCAGCAATGCTGGCTGTGGAATTCTGGGAGTTGAAGTCCACATGCCTTAAAATTGTCAAGGTTGAGAAACACTGATATAATAGAACAGAAGATGTAACAGAATAACAGAGTTGGAAGAGACCTTGGAGGTCATCTAGTCCAACCCCCTACTCAAGCAGGAGACTCTGTACCGTTTCAGACAAATGATTGTCCAATCTCTGCTTAAAAAGTTCCAGTGTTGGAACCTCCACAACTTCTGGAGGCAGGTGGTTCCACTGGTTAATTGTTCTCACTGTCAGGAAGTTTCTCCTTAGTTCTAGGTTGCTTCTCTCCTTGATTAGTTTCCATCCGTTGTTTCTTGTCCTGCCTTCAGGGGCTTTGGAGAAGAGCTTGACTCCCTCTTCTTTGTGGCAGCCCCTGAGATACTGGAAGGCTGCTATCCTGTCCCCCCACATCCTTCTCTTTGTTAAACTAGACCTACCCAATTCCAGCAGCCATTCCTTATATGTTTTAGCCTCCAGTCCCCTAATCATCTTTGCTGCTCTTCTCTGTAGTCTTTCTAGAGTCTCAACATCTTTTTTATATCATGGTGACTAAAACTGGATGCAATATTGTTAAGGTACTAAATCCTTAACAAAATCCTGAACAAATGGCAGGAAAACATTGCTTTGTATCAAACCCACATTGCTAAGTTCAATATCCCAAGGAACACTGCAAATATAAAATAATCTACAGATACTTCCAGATACAGAATTGTCAGATAATACGCACACATTAGTTTTCACCAGTGAGTGTGTACCTTATCTCATCGGAGTCCAGTGGTAGAAGCTGGAAGCCCGAAAGTGAATACATAAGCTTTCCAACTGTCAAATCATTTGAAGGAAACCAGGAGCACCGTACTGTATGCAAAGTCTGCTTTTTTTATATGATGCAAATAAAATCAAAGTTTTTATTTGCAACTGGCTATCCAAGAGAGAATGATGAACAAGATGACAGCATAAAATAAGCAAGGAAGCTACAGATGAAGTGAACCTGGAATCCATATTATTGGATAGTCTTGAAGCATACAGTATCCGGCTCTTTGATATAATACAGCAACATCACAATTGCTAGAAAGGCATTGTGAAGGGAGATCCTACATCAACACCAGAAAGATCAAGAGAAGATAATACCAGGGGTTTTCTCTGAATGCGACTTTGAGTTTATGACACACAATGCCAATCATCTGCAAATTGATGGTAAGCACTGCTTCAGCGGATGGTTTAATGAAGAAAAAGATAATGGGGATGAAGCAGTGGGTGCTGAAGACCACCACACAGGGAATGAAGAAGGCAAACGCTGTGCTGTTTTGAGTTTCACTGCATGTAATGGTAAGCCAACAACATACACAAGCTATTTGAGCATGTGCCCAAGGTGGCTTCTACAGCAGATACAAGAAAAAAAGGACAGAAATGAGATTTAAGCTCAACAGCCAAGCCGATGCATAAGTGGGATTGAGGGACAGATCAGAGGTAGGTGGACGTGGTCAAAACCCATGAGAATGGAAGCAGATCCAGCAATGTCAGCAAGTAAAAGAATGATCTCAGCTTGTTATATGAGAGATGGGAGGACAAAGGAGGCTCATTGCCACATCTTGAAGAACATCAAGATCTTAAATGGACACTATTTGGCACATAGGACAAGAAATTTGCAGGATCAGGAGGACTTTTTTTCCCAGGAAAAAAAAAAAATCTTAACTCTGAGTGGCTGCCCAATTGCATTAGAAGTGTCTCTCACAATCATTGGAAACATGGATGTGAATGTTTCTGTGTGTCTGTGGAAAGAGGCCTGGAATCATATACAGGTAGTCCTCGACTTACGACCACACCTGAACCCAACATTTCTGTTGTCAAAGGAGACATTTGTTAAATGAATTTTGCTCCGTTTTACCATCTTTTTTGTCACCGTTATTATATGAATCACTGCAGTTGTTAAGTTAGTGACATGGCTTCACCGTTGACTTTGCTTGTCAGAAGGTCACAAAATGTGATCACATGATCCCGGGGATACTGCAACCATCTAAATTTTGATCATGTGACCATGGGGATGCTGCAATGGCGATCAGTATGAAAAACAGTTCTAAGTCATTTTTTTCAGCGCTGTTGTAACTTTGAACAGTCACTATTGTAAATTGAGGACTATCTGTATTTTTTTTTTAAAAAATGAAGGATTAGAGGAATATAACCTTTAACTGTGGTGGGATGAGGCTCAAGAAATATTAGGTGATTAAAAAGCAGTATGTCATGCCACAAAATTAGTTCTGAATGCAGCACGTGAATTCAAAATAATACATGGACTCAATGGCCCAGCTGAACAATGTTAAATTTAGCCCATCTTTTGGTCGAAGGGATGCTTGGATCAACATTGAATCACAGGTTCATGAGTGTTTGTAATAATTAGAACTTGATATTAAGCCCAAAGAAGGCAAATAATCACGATTCAAAAAAACCTACAGGTTTCGTGACCATTCAAAGTTACAATGACACTGAAAAAAAGAGACTGATGACAGTTTTTCACACTTAACAACTGTTGCAGCATCCCCATGGTCATGTCATCAAAATTCGAATGTTTGGCAGCCTGCTCATATAATCACCTTTTGTGACCTTCTGACCAGCAAAGTCAACGGGGAAGACAGATTCACTTCACAACGGTGTTACTAATGCAAGCAGGACAATGATTTATTTAACTGTGGGTTGTAAAATTGGGCAAAACCCACTATATAAATGTCTAACTCAGCAACATAAATTTGGGGCTCAATTGAGTTTGTAAGTTGAGGACTACCTGTATAATGTCTATGATTGGGTCGTGTTTTTTTTAGGTGAGAACATTTCTTTTGGAGAAAGGATTACGTTTTATGAGTTACTTTGCTAGGAAAAAAATCAGGCTGTTCTAGAATCAGGCCGTTCTTGAAGTCTCGGCCCCTCAGAGAACTTGCTTACATGGGTGTCCTCTACACCAGAGGTCTTCAACCTTGGCAACTTTAAGACTTGTGGATTTCAACTCGCAGAAATTCCCCCGCCAGCAAAAGCATGGTTGGCTGAGGAATTCTGGGAGTTGAAGTCCACAAGTCTCTCTACACTTATTGTCCCCCCCCCCTTAAAGGAAGGTGAATGAAATGTCCATGTTGAGGTTCACCTGGACTGAGAGACTTAAGGATATCTCAGTTTAGACCAGTGTTTCTCAACCTTGACAATTTTAAGGCATGTGGACTTCAACTCCCAGAATTCCACAGCCAGCATTGCTGGCTGTGGAATTCTGGGAGTTGAAGTCCACATGCCTTAAAATTGTCAAGGCTGAGAAACACTGGTTTAGACCAAGTGAAGTGCATAGAAAAAGTGGAACTTCCTTATCATCAGAGAAGGGAAATCCATTTGGCTGTCCAATCTTGCTAAATATAAAACCGAGCTCCTATTCATAATGGATTTAATATCTTATTTTATTATATTTTTAATGGGTGTGAAGAGCAGAAGCTCTTTGGGTGGGTGACATAGCAATGAAGTCTCCGGTCACTTCATCAAACTGGAATAATGTTGCTTTTTGAAGACCAAGATATATATTTTCCAAATGGAGGGAGGGGAGGGGAACCACTAATTTAAAACTAAGACACGCTATAACAGGAAAATACAGGAATGTCTTACCCCGGAAACAATCAGTTCTCCGCCAAGGTTTTGGACTTCTGCTTTGACCTTGCTACAGATATTGAGCTGGTGACAGTAAAGGGCGATGCGCTGAAGATAGGCGAGCAGGTCTTGCTTACAGGCTGAATCGGGACACTGTGAAGGAAAAGAGAGAGAAGCAATTTGAATTTGATTTATTGTGACTGAGATGCTGAATGTGCAGAGAAAACGCAGTCACTTTGCGGTATCAACTTTGAGGGCTTGGTTTCACTTGATCGTTTGGTGATTGATCTCACACAGACCAGATCTTGTCTCACTTACTTTGGCCATCTCATGCGGGGGAATTCATTGGAGAAAATCTCAAAGGTGTTTTTTCCAAAGGCAACTGGACTTTCTTGTTTTTTTCCTTGAGGTTGTGTTGCTTCTCATTCAAGAAGCTTCATTGGTTCGCTGTTCATTCCTTTCATGCGTCGTGGTGGCTCAATGGTTAGAATGCAGCATTGCAGGCTGATTCTGTCCACTGCCAGCAGTTCAATCCTGACCACTTCAAGGTTGACTCAGCCTTCCACCCTTCTAAAATGGCAATATAGTTGGGGGCACTATGCTGATTCTGTAAACTGCTTAGAGAAGGCTGTAAAGCACTGTGAAGTGGCATATAAATCTAAGTGCTATTGCTACTGCTGTTGTCAGAACCAATGAAGCTTCTCGGATGAGAAGTGAAACGTCTTCAAGGAAAAAACAAAACAAAAAAAAGGCCAGTTGCCTTTTGAAAAAGGCAACCGTGACCTGGATGATTGAGAAACTCCATAGTCACTGGAGAAAGCAATTATGCTGGGAAGAGTTAGTGGTAAATGGAAACTGGGACATCAAGGAACACGATGTTTGGACACCATCAAAGCTGACACCGGCCACAGAGTAGAAAAACTCAAAAAATAGTACAAGATTAAACGATGTGGAGAGACCTGCCCATAGCATCATCAAGAGTTGCACTCAACTGAATGGATAACATCATCATCATCATCACCATCATCCTCAGGACACATCTTGGCTACTGCAACGCACTCTGCCCTTGAAAAGATACTGGAAGCTTCCAAATGTGGTAGCCTGAACGGTTTTGTGAAAGCCTAGATTTGATTATGTGTCACCTCTTTTGCGGGAGCTGCATTGGCTGCCGATTTGCTTCCAGGTCCAATTCAAGGTGGTGGTTATACCTTTATAGCCCTACATGGCCTGGGACCTGGTTATTTGAAGGACTGCTTTTTTTTCAAATCATATCTGCTTGACCCACCAGAGTGGGGAAGCAGGGGATGTTATGAGTCCCCTTTTTTAAGGAGGTTCATCTAGCAGCATGAAGAAGAAGTGCCTTCTCTGTGGTGGCTCCCTCCCTGTGGAACATCATCCTGCAGAGATGAGATTGGCTCTCACTTTGACATGCTTTCTCAAGGCCCTGAAGGCTTAGCCCAGTTATGGCGAACCTTTTAGAGACTGAGTGCCCAAACTGCAACCCAAAACCCACTTATGTATCGTCGGGTGCTGGCTGGGTATGGCCCATTGGGTGGGTTTGGCCCATTGGGTAGGTGTGGCTGCAGTGGTAATGGCAGACTGGGTGGGACTAAAAAGTTCAATAAATGAGCTGAGGTGGCGCAGCAGTTAGAGTGCAGTACTGTAGGCCACTTTAGCTGACTGTGTTCAGCAGGTCAGCGGTTCAAATTTCACCGGCTCAAGGTTGACTCAGCCTTCCATCCTTCCGAGGTAGGTAAAATGAGGACCCAGATTGTTGGGGGCAATGTAAACACTTAAAGCGGTATATAAGTCTCATAAATAAATAAAATAAATAACTAAATAAATCAATTCCAACTTTGCGAGATCTTTTTTTTCCCCACAAGAAATTGAAATTGATTGATTGATTGAACCTTTTCTTTTTGCACACAGGCCTAAAGCGAAAAGGTTTTATAAAACCCTGCTGAGGGCCTTCGACTGGGGCGATGGCATGCGTGCCCACAGAGAGGGCTCTATGTGCCACCTGTGGCATGCGTGCCATAGGTTCGCCACCACGGGTTTAGCCTATGGGTCAGGGACCCCAGAGTGATATGGAGCCCATAAATGTGATCTGATTGTTGCCACCAGGGAATGGGGGTTTATTGGTTTTTGTATTAGGGATATTGGGTTATTGATTATTTTTGTATTGGGGCACCATGAGCAAATTGGGTGGCCGTATATATTTGACTTGAACCAAATTGAAAATTCCCTGAAGATGGACTCCATCATGAGTCTGAAAGCTTGGAAGAATAAATCTCGCATCATTATCCTGGGACACGTATATTTGCCTTCATTTGTGAATATTCATTACTGGCCAGGTGTGATTGGACACAGAAGGAATTTGTCTCTGGTGCAGAAGTTCTCAGTGTACGTACAAACAACAGAAGTAATATAATCACAAGATATCAATAGGAGAAGGTAGTAGGAAAGATGAAAAGGATAATAATAATAATAATAATAATAATAATAATAATGATGCAGCCCTACTCTATGAATAAAATAAATAATAAATCTTTCTTTCACAGCACAAAACGGTACGCTCAGAACTCAAGAAGGCAAAAGGGGAGAAACAGAGCAAGCAAGCACCACCACCGTTCGTCACTTATCCGGTGAACTGTAAAGCAGACAGCAAAAATACTGTTTCTGTCTCCTTAGGATATGGTTCAGATTGCACATAAAGTTCTCTCGGTGCAAAATATACTGTCTTTTATGGTAGAAAATGAACCACATTGAAAGGAGAGACTTTCAGCCTGGAAAGCATTAAGGAAAACGAAACGAGGCTACGTTGTTGAACTGCAACCAGGAAATGGCAATTTTAACTCCACGGGTGGAACGACACCTGTGGCATTCTTTGGACATGCCTTACAAATCAAAACAACATGGGCATAATTCAGTTTAGCTAAGTGGAGTCAGGGCTGGGAAGGGTCTGTAATCCCTGCAGCAACTTGGAACATAATTCATGGAGGGGGGGTACAAAAGAGAGAGAGGGGGGGGGGCTAGTGATATAACCGAAGATACTGCACAGGTAGTCCTTGATCAGTTATGATGGACTCCCCCTAAAAGGCACAGGTAGTCCTCGACTTATGACCAGAACTGAGCCAAAAAATTTTATTGCTAAGCAAGGTTGTTGTTAAATGAGTTTTGCCCCGTTTTATGATCTTTCTTGGCACTGCTGTTAAGCGAATCGGGCTTCCCCATCAATTTGGCTTGCCAGAATGTCGCCCCCCCAAAAAAGATCACATGATCGTGGGACACTGCAACCATCATAAATACATGCCGGTTGCCAATTGTCCAAATTCTGATCACATGACTAGAATAACAGACTAATGAAGTTGGGAGGGACCTTGGAGGTCATCTACTCCAACTCCCTGCTCAAGTAGGAAGCCCTATACCATTTCAGACAAATGGTTGTCCAATCTCTTGTTAAAGACCACGGGATGCTGCAATGGTTGTGTGAAAAGGAGCCATAGTGCTGGTGTAACTTTTTTTTTTTTTTTTTAGAAAATTTGTATTGGTTTTCTAGTTTTACGTTTGAATATTTGAAAAGCAACGTGGCGGCTGAGTTGGTCAATAATCCAATAACATACAAATATCTTTAGTACAGTTCTCAAACTATTACATTAAATGTTTCCTACTCTCTTCCCCTTGGTATTTAATGTCTCGTCTTTAAATTAATACAATTCTTATTCTATCGATTAAATAAAAAATAACTTTCTTACATTTATCAATAATTTTTAATTTATACGTATCCTAGTTATTTTAACATTCAATCTTTTTTAGACAATCTATTTCCTGGTTAATTTTTCCCAATGTTTAGGTTTCTCATTAATATTTATATTTAACCTTTGATATTTATAATTTCCAAGTTTTAAATAACCCCAATTTTCTTTATCACAATTCATCACCAGATCTAAGGCTGGTGTAACTTTGAACATTCACTAAATGAATGGCTGTAAGCGAAGGATTACCTGTACTTATGACTTGAATTCAAAATTCTGACGGCTGGTTCCTTTCCACAGTCAGATAATTGCATTTTGGCCACTCAGCAACACGTCGGCATTTATGGCTGTTTGCAGTGTCCTGCGATAATGTGATTAACTGTATCTTGGTTCTTTTGACAGAAACCAGCATTTGAGCCATAGCGGTGCAATAGTTAGATTACAGTATTGCAGGCTAACTAACTTCTGACTGCCAGTAGTTCAATCCTGACCAGCTCAAGGTTAACTCAGCCTTCCATCCTTCCAAGGTCAGTAAAATGGAGATCCAGATTGTTGGGGTCAATATGCTGACTCTGTAAACTGCTTAGAGAGGGTTGTAAATCACTGTGAAGCAGTATATAAGTCTAAGTGCTATTGCTATTTACTTCCAGCTTCTGGCAAAACACAAAAATACCTGTTATGGACAAGGGTTCATTTAACAACGGCAATGTTTGCTTAATGACTGCCACATTTCCTTAAGAATCGCTGTGTTCCCTTAATGACGTCTGCAAAAAAATGTTGTAAAATTGGGTCAGTCAAGTGGGCGCCTTTGACTTATGACCATTGTGACATTAGATAGAAATTCCAGGCTCCATTACGGTCGTACGTTTTTCACCTACGTATAGCATCTAGCTTGTTCTGTTCTTATACATACACAATGTGGGATTCTTGGTTCTCTCTGAGCTTGATTGCTTTCTTTGCAGACGTTTCATTACCCAACTAAGTAAAATCATCAGTGCTACTAATCTTATTGATTACTGTACTGCAGACATGTCAAACACAAGGCCCGGGGGCCGGATGCGGCCTGTGAAGTGGTTTCATGTGGCCCACGAAGCCATCCTGGAAACAGTGAGGGAGCGGCCCCGGTTGCCTTGGCCCTGGCCCAGGCCGGCCGGGAGCCAATGTACAATTTTGTGGTGGCCATCTATGCTGAAACGCATTCGGTCTTAGCTCCACAAGGCCATCTGGAAACAGCTAGGAACCAGCCCCTGCCGTGTCAGCCCCACCCTCTGGGTGCATGTTGGGGAGGCGTCACCCTTTGTGAGGAATGAAGAAATGACCATCGCCCGGAAGTGGCCAGCAAATGGCCCTCGCCTGCTTCACCTATCCGGCTTGATGTGCTCCGGGGGAGGGGTTTCAGCAGGCAGTGAGACTCCTCCAGTGGACCATGCCTTGGCGCTTGCCCCGGTCCCACCCCCTTCTGCCAGAGACCCTCAGATCTGTCCCACTCCTGCCCAGGCCCCCACAGGCATCCTTGACACAAACGATGTAGAGCTGGCCATGCCCACCCAATAAGCCACATCCACTCCATCCACACTCACCCAGTAGGCCACACCCACCCTGGCCAAATCCGCCCGGGGAGAGGCAGACTAATGATGTTACTTAGTTGGGTAATGAAATGTCTGCAGGAAAACCACTAAGCTCAGAGAACACCAAGGACCCCATAGCCATCTCCCCCCCTAAACCTACCCCACTCTCTTCTAGCACTGATGATGTTACCTAGTTGGTAATGAAATGTCTGAAAGAAAACCACCAAGCTCAAGAGTTCAGCCATGAGCTACAAATATTTACTTCCATAAATTCACATGCACAATGCCGGTGCAACACAAGGGCACAAAGAGAATGCCCAGATGCGACACAATTCACATTACGCAGAAAAATATATAGGTTCCTTCTGTAGCAGCTACTGGTCAAGGGGGTGGATCAAATTCCAAAAGGGCTCTGCAGCCTTTGCCTGTCTTGTTTTAATGAAGTCTTAGAGGAGACAGCTCCGTCCGAGGAAACCTGGCAGTTGAAGTCATTTTTCATGCAAGCCACAGCCAGCTATCTCTCAAAACCATGTACCTTCCTGGGTAGAAGCATAATTAGCTCAAGGTTGGTTTAGGACAAAGGCCGACAATGTGGGCTGAAGAAAAAAATAATGGGAGAAAATTCATCCCACTCTTCAAGCTGAAAGATTTACTAGGTCAAGTAGAGGACTCCTAATTTTGTATAGAATAGTTCTCAACTTACAACCATTTATTTAGCAATTGTTTGAAGTTACAGCAACCCTGAAGAAAGAACTTATGACCATTCCTCGTCTTCACGAATGTCGGGCATGTGATCAGAATTTGCGTGCTTGGCCACCAGAATGAATTTATGACAATTGCAGGGTCCCCCGGGGTCTTTTAATTGCCATTTGTGACATTCCCAGCAGCTTACAAGAAGCAAAATCAATGTGGGAATCCAGATTTGCTTAATGACTACATGATTCACTTAACAGCTGCAATGGTTTGCTTGACAACCGTGGCAAGAAAAAGGATGTAAAATCAAAAGTGACTCATTTAACAACGGCCTTGCTTAGCAATGGAAATCCTGGTCCCAATTGAACTCGTAAGTTGAGGACTACACAGAGTAAAGCCAGATGGGCTTCAGTCCAAATCCAATTGAGCTCTACTATTGATGAAGATAACTGGAAAATATGGGAAATATTTTATGACATTGGTCATTCCTGTTTGGAGTTGTTCTTTGCCCCAATTGGGAATAATTTTGTAGATTTTCACATCTGGATCTTTCTCACCTCCAACAGGGGATGTAAAGGGCTTTTAGAACTGAATATAGATAACAGAGTTGGAAGTGATCTTGGAGGTCTTCTAGTCCAGAGCTTTTCAACCTTTTCACCCATTGTACCACTTTTAGGATACGGCAATATCCGAGTATCACCAGTTGCCTAGAAAGGTGTCAAAAATGTGATGACCCAAAAAAATGGCACTGAAAAAAGTGCCCCCCCAAGCCACAGCTGAGCAAGACACCTGCCTGCCCCCCCCCCCGCAGCGCACTTCCTCCTGTCCGAGGTTTTCATTGTTGTGAGCATTTCTGTTGAGGATTGGCAGCGGGGGTGGGGTGGGGGGTATTTGGTTTTTATTCCTCCCATCTGCTGGGTGGTTGCAGCAGGTTTTGGTCACTTCACATACCCTGGGACACTGTGACTGTCATAAATATGAATCGGTTGCCAAGCTTCTGAATGTAAATCACAAGAGCCTGGAGATACTGCAACATTCCAGCTGATCGGCGCTTCTTCTGGGCTCAGCGGAAGCGCCAGGATCAGTGTTGCTTTCCAGCTGGAGCCTGGTGCTGATCCTGGCGCTTCCACTGAGCCCTGACAGCCCTGCAGCTCCAGCTGTCTCTCGCCCAGGCTTGTGCAGTGCTGCCACTGATTCAGCTCATTCCCCTCCCCCGCTACCACTTTTCTAGGATGCTCACGTACCACCTGCCAGGTGCCAACGTACCACAGGTGGTACCCGTACCACTGGTTGAAAAGCCCTGTTCTAGTCCAGCCTCCTCCCCAAGCAGGAGACCCTATACCATTGTGGACAAATGGCTGTCCAATCTCTTCTTAAAACTCTCCAGTGATGGAGCACCCACAACCTCTGAAGGCAAGTTGTTGCACTGGTTAATTGTGCTCACTGTTAGGAAATTTCTCCTTAGTTCTAGGTTGCTTCCCTCCTTGGTTAGTTTCTATCCATTGTTCCTTGTTGTGCCTTCTGGTGCTTTGGAGAAGGGGTTAACTAAGGTGACCAACTTTTTTACAATGAAAAGGAGGACACAAATAAATTGAAGAAAAAAATATCGTAAATAAAAGAAACATTTTATTAATTGCAACAATAATACAGACAACTTGCACGTGCAAAGTTTGCCAGCCGGGTGTTTTGGCGCGCTCCAGCAGCAATTCCTATTGGCTTTCGAAAGCCAATAGTGGGAGTAGCACAGCTCATGCAAAAGTTGAAAAAAAAACCATCAAAAAAAGGTGCCGGAACCCCGTTCTGAGCGTTCTATGAGGGGAAAAAAAAAGCCCTGCAGATTAGTCTTCAAATATCAAAAAGGAGGACATGAACACTTTTTGAGGGAGGACAGAACTTACAAAAGGAGGACTGTCCTCCCTAAAGGAGGACGGTTGGTCACCTTAGGTTGACCCCTCTTCTCTTTGACAACCCCTCAAATATTGGAAGACTGCTATCATGTCACCCCTAGTCCTTCTCTTTGTTAGACTAGACATGCCCAGTTCCTGCAACCGTTCATCTTAGAACTTAGAAGAAACCAATAAAGAACTGCACAGCCCTTTGGCTGAATAAAATTCAGGTGGCTATTATAATGTAAGTTAAAAAACACATAGGCGGAGAGCCTCCACATTACATATTACATATTATTTTTTCTCTTAAATCAGCCTTCTTGAGAATTCCCTGGGGTAGTTAAAGCTAATCTCTTCTTCCATATATATGATAATGCCAGGAAATTCTCTCCCTCTTTCTCTTCCCAAAGTTGCCTCATCTTTCAAGTTCAAATCCCGAAGGTCTTTTCTTACTCAGCTGCCATTTAGCACAGTCGCATTTATTCCACTCCAGAGACCCTGCATTTGAAATATACTTTTGAGATTAAATCCTCCAGAGAGGCGACAAAAGCCGCAAATGGAAGGAGCAAATTAAAACTCTCTCTTCCTCTCTTTGTTTCTCTCTTTCTCTTTAGCACTGTAATTAAAAATGAAACAGCCTATAAAAAGTGAACGCCGCAAAGAGGTCTCAAAACTTCGATAAAATTTCCCCGGTTTGAGGCTCTGAGGAAAGACAAATAACCTCAGCGACTTAAAAAAAAAAAATAGTAAGGATGCTTTCAAAAGTTTTGCTGGTACTCCCAATTCGGCTGAGCAGCTGTTCTGCTTTCATTTTAGATCACTGACAGGTAGTTATGGATTTCCTTGGTAATTTGCTTGTGTGTTTTTTGTTTTTCCCTTTTTAGCAACCTTTTGGAGATATTCCTCCAAACCAACAAAGGAATTCTTTAGGAGGCTCTACAGGGCAGAGTGGAAACCTTTCCTTGATGAGATTCACTTTTAAAGGATTAATTAAACATCAGCAGGTGTGGAAGATTTGTTTTAAAGAAAGAGCTGCTGTTAGGGTATTAAATTTAGTAGCTGGAACAGTAAGGTGGTCAATGGGCCAGAACACACAGTTGTAGCTGATTAGCGCTGACTCATGCATGAGGCAATCTACGCTCTGATTGGTTGCCGTAAGTACCGTTATAAAGGGGGGGGCGTTTCCTTTTTTCCCCGCCTTTTTCTCTTCGGTGTGTTCTGTGTGCTGCTTCTGATTTACCTCACGATACTCCTGTCTTCCTGACTATGTCTGTCTGCTTTAAATATAAACGTGAATTACATTTATTTATATAAAACGACCAGTTTAATGTCCTTTGGAGAGTTGCTCTGCAATTCCCTGACAGCTGTCCCTTTTCAAACCATAAAACTGAAATTTTCACTCTTGGGGGAAGCTCTCCTATTATTCATACCCAGTTTTAATTGTAAGGTTGGGTTAGAGCAGTGGTTCTCAACCTGTGGGTCGGGACCCCATTTGGGGTCGAACGACCATTTCACGTGCGTCGCCAAACAACGCAGTCCACCATTTTCCCCCCTTTTCCTTAGCTGTCCTACTCCCTTTTATTCTATTGGCTTTTGAAAGCCAATAGAATAGACTCTCTTGAATAGAGTCTAATTCTATTGGCTTTCAAAAGCCAATAGGAATTGTCCAGGCTGTTTCTGCCCTGCTGAGCCCGCCAAAAGTCCCATTCTGCAAACGGTGCTGCACCAGTTGAGTAGTCCTTGACTTACGACCAGTTGAGTAGTCCTCGACTTACGACCGGTTGGGGGTCGCGGCATTAAAAAGGTTGAGAACCACTGGGTTAGAGGAAACCTAAGGATGGCAGGTCAGGAAATCCAGCATATAAAAGCCATCGGCTTCATGGGACTAAATAGAATGGGAAAGACAGGCAATCTTCAACCTGTGACAGTTCAAAATTACAATGGCGCTGAATGTGACTTATGACCGTTTTTCACTCTTGTGACCACTGCAGCATCTCCAGGGGCACGTGATCCAAATTCAGGCACTTGGCAACTGGATCATATTTATGACGGGGTCATGTGATCACCTCTGGCGACCCGCTGACAAGCAAAGTGCATGAGAAAGTCAGATTCACTTAACAACCATGGTACTCACTTAACAACTTAGGTTAAATCACCAAATTTAGAGGATTCACCTAACAGTTGTGGCATGAACGGTCCTAAATAGGGGCAAAACCCACTTAACAACTGAGTTAATAAATGTTAAGAGATGTTAACAACTGATTTCCAGAGAGGTGGACTTCAACTCCCAGAATCATCACGTTTTGTGACCTTCTGACGAGCAAAGTCAGAGGACTAGGGAATTCTGGGAGTTGAAGTCCCCTTCTGGAAATTCGATTCTGTCTGCTAGCTGCGAATGGCTCTTCACTCTCTACGCCTGGTCAAAGATTCAGCTAATCCTAACAACATTCCCTATGCTACAAAAATGGCTTCTCACCGAGAACAAATCCTATAAATGCAATGTATTAAATAAGACTATCTAGTATCGTGTTTCAGAATAGATTGTGACCCCCCCCCATGCTCTCCTCTTTCAATTAGTTAGCAGAATCATTTCCTGCAGCAATGGCTTCCAGGCAGAACTCAATTTAAGCACGATTTTGCAGACAGTGAGCTTTTCCCTTTTAAACAGCTGCTTAAAAGTTGGTTACGTGCACAATACCGGCGTGACTCATGGAGATTTAAGAAAGCCCCAGAGACAGCAAAAGAAAACAGGAGAAATGAGAATATGGGTCGTCCTTGAACTTGCAACCATTTGTTTAGTGACTGTTCAAAGGTACGGAAAAAAGTGACTTGTTTTTCACACTTAACGACCATTGCAGCATCACCTTGGTCACATGATCAATATCAGCCACTTGTCAACTAGTTCACATTTATGATGGTTGCAATGTCTCAGGATCAGGTGATCACCTTTTGCGACCTTCCGACAAGCAACGTAAATGGGGAAGCCAGATCCTCTTAACAACTGTCATGATTAACTTAATAACTGTCATGATTAACTTAATAACTATGGCAAGAAAGGTCATAAAATGGGGGCCAAACTCACTTAACATCTGTCTTACTCAGCAAACAGGAATTTTGGGCTCAATTGTAATTGTAAGTTATGATTACAATTGAGCCCAAAATTTCTGTTTGCTGAGTAAGACAGATGTTAAGTGAGTTTTGCCCCCATTTTATGACCTTTCTTGCCATAGTTATTAAGTTAATCATGACAGCTGTTAAGTGAGCAATACAGTTGTTAAGAGGATCTGTACAACTCTCCTTGATGTGATCCTAATAAGGTGAAAAAAAATGGTCAAGGCCCATCTCCAGTGCTAACATCTGCCATGCAGATGTTTAGGAGCTATAATTCCCAATATTCTCTCAGCCAGCCTAGCCAATTAGCCTACCGAAAGGAAATTTGGGGCTCTGTGTGTATGTGTGTTTCTTCTTTTATTATAAATGCACAGCACCTTGCTGAAAAGCTGCTTTAATCGGAAAGACAGAGATTATAATTCCAGGCACACAACCATGACGCTGGGCAAAAATGGTTCGCTCCGCTGCTTAAATTCATCCCGAGAGGAGCTCCAAAATTACCTGATCGGCCACCGCCCGCGCCAGTTTGTCCATTCTGGAGCCGGCTTCGGCAATTTTCTTGGCAGCGTTTATGACATCAGAGGTATTCTTCAGTGGCCCTTTACCCCTAGAAGAGACAAGGGAAAAGCCATTGACTTAATGCTTGGAAAGAAAGCAACGCCAATGCATTTGAATACTTTATTTGTCCAAGTGTGATTAGACACACAAGGAATTTGTCTCCAGTACAAAAGCACTCAGTGTACATGGAAAGCAACAGAATAACAAAAACAACAATAATAAATTATCACATTTAAATAAATAATTAAGATTAAATTGCTCTTGGATTTTAGAATTCTAACAGACAGACACCGGCCACACAACACCCCAGACTTAACCATTATCAATAAGAATGAAACAAAAGTCTGGATAGTGGACGTGGCAGTACCTGGAGGCAACAGAATAGAAGAGAAGTAAATGGAAAAGATAACAAAGTACAAAGACATAGAAATAGAATGACTATGGCTAAAGCAAGCAAAAGTAGTCCCAAAGGCACCTTGGATGCAATCCCAAAACAACTGGAGCACCACTTGAACACCATCGGCATTTACACATTTGCCATCAGTCAATTGCAAAAGGCAGCTTTACTCAGAACAGATTACATCCTGCAATAATATCTGTAACACCATCAAACATCCAGATCTGCCTATCCCAGGTCCTTGGGAAGGACTCGATAGGTAGACAAAATGCCAAATCCAGTCTGAACATCTGGCTGACTGTGCAATGATCCATAATAATACCAATAATACCAATAAAAGGAGCAACAAAGAAGATAATAAGAAGGATAAATAATAATATTACAGACACACTACATGGATAAATATATATAGACATTAGGCAGCACTGTGAAAACTATGTGTTCAGCAGATGGATGGCACATGGGGAAAAAAACCTGTCCCCTTGTCTAGATGTTTGGGCATACAATGTCCAATAAGCACCATCCCCTGGTTGCAATTGTTCTTTCTGCATTCTTGACTATCTGCTGGAGTTTGTTTCTCTCCTGCTTGGTTGCTGTAGCAAACCAGACAGTTATAGAAGTACAAATGACAAACTCAATAATTCCCTCTATTAAAACTTGTATCAACAGTTCCATTTTTGTTTTTCAAATTCTTGTAGAACTGAGAGATGACTGTTTCCACAATTTAGCACACCACACTCTTTAAACTACTTATTAGAGTATAGGTTAGGAGATTGGGGGGAAAAGGGGGGGGGGCCTAAGGGAGGCAGTGTAGATCTGCAGCTAATTTAAAATGCTTTGCCAGCAGTTTGGATCGTTTTTTTTTTTTTTGCCTCCCAGCGCCTGGACTTAATTGTAGATGCATTTTTAAAAGTGTTTATTAAGAGGGTATTTCTGGTGGAATGCAAAACAGCAACAGCGCTCAGCGACTCCCCGAGCTGGATTTAATGTAAAATCGGCCAGATCCAATCCGGAAATGGGTCAGAGTCCAGTGGGAACATAAAGGAAGGCAGCTTTACACTTGCACAAAGTTGAACGCTATCAGGGAGGTTTGTTAAAAAGCTGGTTGAGTTTCAGAATTATTATTATTATTTTTTTTTGCAATTGCTTGTCAGCTTGTTCGGCTGATTGAGGCCTTTGAACTATGGTGCTGGAGAAGACTCCTGCGAGTCCCTTGGACTGTAAGGCATTCAAACCGGTCAGTCCTAGAAGAGATCAACCCCGACTGCTCTTTAGAAGGCCAGATCCTGAAGTTGAAACTCAAATATTTTGGCCACCTAATGAGAAGGAAGGACTCACTGGAGAAGGGCCTAATGCTGGGAAAGATTGAGGGCAATAGAAGAAGGGGATGACAGAGAATGAGGTGGCTGGGTGGAGTCACTGAAGCAGTAGGTGTGAACTTAAATGGACTCCAGAAGATGGTAGAGGACAGGAAGACCTGGAGGAACGTTGTCCATGGGGTCGTGATGAGTCGGACATGACTTCGCAATTAACAACAACAACATTGTAATTTTATAAGTAGCTCAAGGTGATGAACATACACATCACTCCTTCCACCTCCTATTTTCCCCAAAACAACCCTGTGAGGTGGGCTGGGCTGAGAGAGTCACCCAGCCGGCTTTCGTGCCTAAGGTGGGACTAGAACGATACCATTTGTCAAAGATAGGTGAGCTTCAACTGGGCTCTCATCCTTTTTCAGTATCTCTAAGTCCTGGAACTTCAGAACTCGTAACTCAGGTTTCTAGGAGGTGCCATATCCAGGCAGTAATCAAACCCTCGGTCTATAAGCTTCAAGATGGGAACTGTGTCACTTATTCTGAAATTTTTGAAATGCTGGCAAGCTCTGTTTTTGTGAGCAAGCCTAGGGGGCTAAAGGCCTGACAGCATAACCAGTCTTGAAAAAGCAATGAATCTCAGTTAAGGTTGTATGGATGCAACAGGATGTTACGATGTTCTCCAGGGAATAAGGTCAGGATCACAAATGATGGGAGAGAGCCCTCAAAGATAGAAAAAAGTTCTCTAGGTCCTTTTTTGGGATTCGTATTAAATGGGGAATAAGTACACCAGTGGTACAATGATCCTGCTATCACTTTTTTTATTTTGGCAATTATGAATTCAGTTAGAACACAGTGTTATTTTCTGGTGAACCTGGAATGAGGTCTAGTTCAGCATCACTAGCTGGTGGAAAGACCCATCTTCTTCATTTTAGAGCAAGCTTGTTAAAAAAAATAAATAAAAGCTCATCATTTCAAAGGTGTAGCCTTGCAGGTTGGGAATTCTGGAGTTTGTAGCTCCAACATGTGTGGAAGGCATCTGTGGTGGAAATCTCCTAGAGCAGTGGTTCTCAACCTTTTTAATGCCGCGACCCCCCAACTGGTCGTAAGTCGAGGACTACTCAACCGGTCGTAAGTCGAGGACTACTCAACTGGTGCAGCACCGTTTGCAGAATGGGACTTTTGGCGGGCTCAGCAGGCAGAGACAGCCTGGACAATTTCTATTGGCTTTTGAAAGCCAATAGAATTAGACTCTATTCAAGAGAGTCTATTCTATTGGCTTTCAAAAGCCAATAGAATAAAAGGGAGGAGCACAGCTAAGGAAAAGGGGGGGAAAATGGTGGACTGCGTTGTTTCGCGACCCCCGTGAAATGGTCGTTCGACTCCAAATGGGGTCCCGACCCACAGGTTGAGAACCACTCTCCTAGAGAAAAAAGCCTAGAAGAACAACAACAAAAAAAGTTGCTCTTTTCAACCACCATCGATGTTTCTGTCTTGGAAGAACAAGATCGTTCCTCAAACTTATCTTCTCCTAAATCTAGTGAAATGCTACATGAGTTTGGACTGAATGTTTCTTCTTTCTTCACAAGGATGTCCCAAAAGTGCTGTTCAAAAGGCAACTGGACTTTCTTGTTTTTTTCCTTCGAAAGCTTTTTGCCTCTCATCCACCAAGCTTTGTCCAGTTCTCCTTGAAAATGTCTCGCTTCTCGTCCACGAAGCTGCTTCAGTTCTTCTGAAGAAGGTTCTTGAATGAGAAGCAAAACGCTTTCAAAGAAAGAAACCAACAAAACCCAGTTGATTTTTGAAAAAGCACCTTTGGGACAACCAGGGCCTGGATGACTGAAAATCTCCATAGACAACCCTCACAAGGACCGACTTCGCTGATGGACCTACCTAGTGAAGTCCGTCATCTCCATCATGATCATGCACATCTGTTTGGCCAGGACGATGATGTCGTTCCCGCTGTCATCCCATTTGGCCACCTCGGCATCCAGCTTGCTCTTTTCTTGATGGAATATTTCTACCTGCTCAGCTATCTTCGCCTTCTCTTCCTGAGGAAGCTGAGCCATGATGGCCTGTATTAAACCACACAGAATCGTGTAATTTTAAGACATGTCAAGGATGCAGGCTTCGAGTTAGCTTCTCACCACTTGCCCTAAGCAGGAAAATCATTTAAAAAAAATGTAACGTTATCCATTCTGGCCTTCATTCGAAAATTATCTGATTATTAGTGCTTTCATTTCTGCTGAATCAAGACAATCTTTTAGATCAGGGGTCTCCAGACTTGGTGACTTTAAGACGTGTGGACTTCAACTCCCAGAATTCTCCAGCCAGCCATGCTGGCTGGAGAATTCTGGGAGTTGAAGTCCACACGTCTTAAAGTCACCAAGTTTGGGAGACCTCTGATTTAAGCCACAGATGCCAACTAACCAACTTTCTCAGAGCTGGACCAGTCAATGTAAATGCTCCGGCTTGTTTTTCTGAACTTCGAAGCAAATAAGCAGAGAACAGTCTACCGGCACCTTAAAAATGAAATATCTATTGTCGCAGAATCTTTCATGGGTCAAGGACTACTTCATTAGCTACTAGAAAGGGGGAAAACAGCTCAAAACTCAAGATCATTATAATATAGTAACAGATGGCACTAATTTGGCTAGCGAGCTGAATCATAGTAGGTGACAATCTGCCCAGAAGTGGGTCATCAAGTTCTGCCACTGATACCATAAGAAAACTCTGAAATTTTGGAAGCCGTTTGTGAATTTTGTCTGTGTTAAATACAGTAACAGACTATTAACAGAGGGCATTGAAGATGACTTTTGTTCTTGGGATTACTTACCTGCTTCTTTTTATAATGAATAGATGGTGGTTGCCTTGATTGATAGACAATATATTTCCATGTCAGTGACATTTCCCCCGTAACATAGCATTTTCAGTCATTACAGATGGAAAAGTTTATAACTAACTTGTAGCTCTGATATGCAAGGGATATTCTAGTTATTTTTTTTAGCATTCAATCAGGGGACATTTTATGTTTAATTTTAATATTAATAATATATTTCTGATTTGTTGTTTTATACACGTTTTTAAATATTTTTTTGCTACACATTGTTTGGTTGTTTGGTTTGATAGTCAATGTTTTTTTCTTCTTTCCATTTTGTATTTTAACTTTGGAGAAAAATAAAAAAAAATTAAAAAAAACTCCTAATTTTTCGGTTCTTGATAGACTTTTGCACACTCCAGAATTCAGGCTGTGCAAGATAACTTTTTTAGAGGAATTTGAAAATAATTTCAACAGATATCACCATTAAATTGATTCTGATACCAGTCGCAAACGCAAGAATTCCAATGTATTTTAATTTTTTTTTCAAGACAAGAAAACAGCAAAAAGGTAATAATTACTTTTGAAGATCAAAATAGGGACCTTTCAGCAGTGATTTCTGAATCAAAAGTATATTTGGCTCCAGGGTTGTATCCCACTGCTTGGTACATTTAATAGGGTGTGACATAGATTTAAGTGTCATTACATTTTTTCTTGTTTATGTCACTTCCAATCAGCTATTGCTTCTCTCTACATAGTCTTAAAATGCTCTTGGCTTTTTAAAAATTCATAATTGACCTTTTCCAGAACCAAGATTTTTTTTTGGGGGGGGGGAAAGGTTATCTTGAATCAGGAGATCAGAAAAATGAAGAAAACATGAAAGCTTATCAAATTAGAATTCACCGACAGAGTTTTAATTAGGCCTTATCAAGGTAGCTCAGCAGTCTGAATTGTTAATGTGCAAACACAACAGAACAACAACAGCTTCCCCTGTAAAAGGCATAGAAAGTGAGTCTCTTCTTTGCATCTCCAAGAAAACTATAGTCCTGTTTTATGAACCTAATGTTTATTTGCATCTCTAATATTGTGTATATTTATTTGCGTGTGGATTTTTGCACAGTGTTCCACAATGAGTCTTCCTGATACGTGGTATGAATCCAGCTTAGGCTAACTTTCATTTTTATGCTTCTTCCAACACTGAAATTGTTTTTTATTTTCAAAGAATGCATTCTCTTTTTTCTTTCAATGGGCTATGAAGTATAAATTCCAGTTTTATTTACTTCTATTCTACAACAAATGTGGAGTAATTAAACAATGGAGTGGTGTTATCACCACACATACCTTCCAGTTATACAGAAGCAGAGTTATTTTATGGGAAAATATTCCTGGGACTCGTAAGCAACCACACTGAACAAAAATGCAGATTTTGTTGGGCAAACTAACAGCCAACTGGAAGAGCCAGGTCTTCAGGCCCTCACAGAAGACCAAGAGGGTGGGGGCACATCTCACCTTGAGGACACTATGTTCCAGAGGGTGGGAGTCATGGCAGAGAAGGCTCTTCTCCTGGACCCCACTGGCCAGAATCTCTTGATTGATGGAGCCCACAGCATGTCCCTTCTTCAAACATGGGTGGGGCAGGCCAGTTCCCCTTGGGCAGTGCTTCTCAAATAGTGGGGCGCGCCCCCCAGAGGGGGCGCGAGGCTCCGTAAAGGGGGGCTCATTTGACCTTGGCAAATACTGTCATATTGGATTTCTAGATCGGATCATCCGACTCACTCGCAAGCGGCGTCCCACACGGCATTGATTGTCCCAGCGCAGCCCCAGTAGCAGCCCAACGCGGTGGACAACATGACCGCCAACGCACGTGACACATGCAAAGGACCCGATTGGATAGACATGATGCTCTATCCTGATTGGCCAAACCTGCCCGTGTGACTTTTAGACCCGGAAATCGGTCCTCTGTACAGAAAAAAAATACAGGTCTCGGCTACACATTGAGAAGGAGCTGAGAGTTGCTGTGTCCTGCTTCAAACCCCGCTTCGAAAAGCTATGCATTGAAAAACGTGCTCATTGTAGCCATTAATCCAGACATCATTGTGCTCCTTTAAATCTTTTCTGCTACAGTTAATAAAGCTATTCTTTGTTGTAAATTGATCCACATTTCTTTCTTTTTTATTCTCATATACGTTAATAAGGATACAGTGTTATGCAGAGGTGTATTTATAACAATTTTATAGACAAATGATACTATTTACAGTCGCGCGGGGGGCGCAAAATGTTTTCTTCTTCCTAGGGGGGCATGACAGAAAATAATTGAGAAGCACTGCCCTTGGGTGAGATGGTTCCTCAGATACCCTCAACCCATGCCATGCAGGGCTTTATTCAAGATAACCAACATCTTGAATTAGGGACTGCCCGTCCATGCTGGCAGAAGGGGCATACTTTAGGCCCTGTCCAGTTCTGGAGACCTCACTTAAAAAAAAAAAAGAATTGGTAAGATTGAGTGAGTCCAGAGATGGGCAACAAAAAATGGCCCAAGGTCAGAAGGACGAAACATACCAGGAGAGATTGCAGGAACTGAATATGTACAGTCTGGAGGACAGAAGTAAAAGGTGGGATAAGATTGAAACCTTTAAATATATTAACAACAAAACTCTGGTAAAAATGCAGTTTGCTAGGTTGGTAGAACTCCTTAAACAAAATGTATACCATCCTGCAAGCATGTATACCATTTAATTGGTTAAAACCAATTAAAGGTAGGTTTAATTTTATGGACTACTATCAAAAGTTTGTATGATGAAATGGCCCACAATGCCATTTCTTGGTGGTTGTGATTTTAGCAACTGAAAATTCCACCTACCGTAGGTTTTTTTTTTAAATTTCAGATGTCTTAGCAAACAATTGTATCAATCCAATTGTGGTTTGGAGGAACACGAGAAGCTACGTGAAAAAAAAAAAATGTGTTTCAATCTTCTTTAAGAAAAGCTTTCTATCTTGCTTGGGGATTTTGATATCAGTAATAAATAAGAGTCCAACCTCATAATATTCTGCTTATCAAAGTTAGGACACCATGATGCTGAGTTTTATGTAAAGTCTTCAACTCTCATGTCTTCTCTATAATAATAAGATTTAGAAACCTGATACTTTTCTAAAATTTTCAGTGGGAAGACTGGAGTTCCTGGGACTTTTGACAAATGTATCAGATTAAGTGTTGAAAAACATTTTTAAGAAAAAAAAATATTGGAGAAATAAATCTTGGAGAAAGAACTATCAGCAGATTTTTTTCTTTCTTTTGCACAAACCTCTCCAATCAACACCACTCGAGTGTCAAACAAACGAACTCAGCTCTTGAGAACTCAAAATGGAATCTCCTGCTCAGTAGCCATCCTAAGCTTTCTAGTCTCCAAATCAGCTGGCAGAAGCAGACAAATTGGAAGAGATATTAATGCACTGCTTAGACTGTAAACTCACCCTTGCACTCTGGCCAGCAATCAGCTGATCGTCTTCAGTCTGAACGCTTGTCCGGCTCCGAACATCATAATCTTCCTGTTCGAAATCAGAATCATCCTCTAGCTCTTCCGGAGTCTAGATGTTAGGGCAGAAAGGAAGGAAGGAAGGAAGGAAGGAAGGAAGGAAGGAAGGAAGGAAGGAAGGAAGGAAGGAAAAAGAAGGACAGAAGAAGGGAAAAGGAAGAAAGAAGAGAGGTTTTATGGGAAGGAAGGAAGGAAAGAAGGAAAGAAGAGAAGTATGGGAAGAAAGGAAGGAAGGAAGGAAGGAAGGAAGGAAGGAAAGAAGGAAAAAGAAGAAGGAAGGAAAGGTTGTATGGGTGGCAGGAAGGGAAGGAAGGAAGAAGGGAAAAGGAAGAAAGAAGAGAGGTTGTATGGGAAGGAAGGAAGGAAGGAAGGAAAGAAGGAAGGAAGGAAGGAAGGAAGGAAGGAAGGAAAAAAGGAAGGAAAAAAGGAACGAAGAGAAGTATGGGAAGGAAGGAAGAAAGAAGAGAAGTTGTATGGGAAGGAAGGAAGGAAGGAAAGAAGGAAGGAAGGAAGGAAGGAAGGAAGGGAAGTATGGGAAGGAAGAAAGGAAGGAAGGGAGGGAGGGAGGGAGGGAGGGAAAAAAACAGATGGCAAGCTTACAAAGGATACAAATGAACTCCAGTGATTGCTATGTTCGTGTTTTATCAAGTACCTGCCCAGAAAATGTTGTTTCTTCTTCATTTTAAATTAACTTGTCTGGAGAGGCAGGCAGCACCCCAAATTGAATTGTCCACAAAAAAATGAAGTTGTTCCAAACCTGCTCTTTCCCCACCAGCATTAATCATCACCTTGCTGTGATTTCTCTTAAGCCTGTTAACTGGGGGGGGGGGGATGTACATTGGGCAAACTAACAGCCCTAGGATGCATTTCCCCCTTGGAATGTGATATTTCAAAATAATTGTGTTTCTCCTCTGAGGGGGGGGGGGGAAAGAAGACCTATGAGACAATATGCTGAACAGATTGCACCATCCTTCAAGAGTTTCCAGAAAAGGCACCTTGAGCTCAGAGATGGGGCGAAGACCAGCCTACCCCTCTTTCCCTAAATTGGACACAGTCTGAAGTGCGATCTGTGTAATTGTTAAAAGCCTGATCACAAGACTTGACAATGGAGCAAACCTTGGATTGTGAAGGTGTGGAGAAGATTGTAACACTCCTTATCTATGCTTGCCAAAGGAAGGAGAACCTTCCTTGTATTTTTTTGGTCTTTTCACACTTGCCTTCCTCCATCTTTTCACTACTTTCTTTAGGGTTTTATTGCTGAGATGGTTAAAAACAAATGGTTGGGTTAAAGCAGATGGAACAGGGAATAGTTCTTGCAATGGCCCCTAGAAATAAAGGCAAGGCAGGAAGGAGCCAGGTTTACTTAGAGATTAAGACACCAGGCCAGAAACCGGGAGACTGTGAATTCTAGTCCCGCCTTAGTCATGAAAGTCAGCTGGGTAACTTTGGGTCAATCACCAGGAGAGCCTAAATTCTAGTCCCGCCTTAGTCATGAAAGTCAGCTGGGCGACTTTGGGCCAATCACTAGAAGAGACTGAATTCTAGTCCCGCCTTAGTCATGAAAGTCAGCGGGGTGACTTTGGGCCAATCACAGGAGAGTCTGAATTCTAGTCCCGCCTTAGTCATGAAAGTCAGCTGGGCGACTTTGGGCCAATCACTAGGAGAGTCTGAATTCTAGTCCCACCTTATCATGAAAGTCAGCTGGGTGACTTTGGGCCAATCACCAGGAGACTGGGAATTCTAGTCCCACCTTAGTCATGAAAGCCAGCTGGATAATTTTAGGCCAATCACCAGGAGTTGGTGAGTTCTAGTCTTGCCTTAGGCATGAAAGATGGCTGGGCGACTTTGGGCCAATCATCAGGAGATGGGGAGTCCTAATCCCGCTTTAAGGCATGAAAGTCCGCTGGGTGACTCTATGCAAATCACCAGAAGATGGGGAGTTCTAGTCCCATCGTAGGGATGAAAGCCGGCTGGGTGACTTTGGGCCAATCACCAGGAGTTGGTGAGTTCTAGTCTTGCCTTAGGCATGAAAACTGGCTGGGCAACATTGCGCCAGTCCCTCTCTCTCAGCCCAACCCACCTCACGGAACTGTTGCAGAGGAAAGGAGGAAGAAGGGGTGTTGGATACATTCAGCCCCCTTGAGTTATTTGCAAATTTAATCAAGGAGGGATACAAATAAATAAACAAATAAAAAAATAACAAAGACTCTCTCTTCCAGAAGGAAAGGGTGGCTGGATCATCAAGATCAGTGTTTCTCAACCTTGACCATTTTAAGGCATGTGGACTTCAACTCCCAGAATTCCACAGCCAGCATTGCTGGCTGTGGAATTCTGGGAGTTGAAGTCCACATGCCTTAAAATGGTCAAGGTTGAGAAACACTGGTCAAGATATTTTGCTGGGTGTTTTCAAAGTTCTCTGAAGGGCAAACGTCTCTCTCCTCCCTGCGAGTCTATGCCTTGTTATCCTTCATGTTCTCCTATTAAGTCCCACATTAAATCAGCAGGAGTTCTGCCCAAATAAACCAAGGTAACCTTAGCTGCCGCTGTCCTAACAAGGAGAAGGCAGGGCTTTCTTATCTGAAAGGCACTTAGGCATGTTGGATGGTTCAGCAGTGGCTTTTGAAGATCAAAGGACTTCAAGACTCCAAGCCATTCCAGATCTCTTTCACTGAGCAATGCATCCCCTCTTCCGCTCGCTTTTCCTTCCTCTTCTGCGGGCAGAAGGAAGATCAAACTTCTCTGATAGAATGGCCGAGGGCTGTCCGCACCGATACCCTACCTGGTTGCAACTGAACCATCATCAGAAGCCGCCAGAGCGACTTTCTAAGCAAGGAGACAATTGACATGGACAAGTTTCGGGTTTTAAAATTAATAACAATAAGATTAAAATATTGCTTAAAAACACGACTAATTTGGATAAGGAGACCCTAGATAGGTTGACAGATTTTGAGGTTGTTAATAAGGTAAAATATCTGGGGGTTATTTTATCTGCTTCTAATGCAAAACTGTATAAAAATAATTATGAAAGGCTGTGGGTTAAAATACAAAAGGATTTGGGAAATTGGAAGAAGCTGCAATTGTCCCTATTGGGGAGAATTGCAGCGATTAAAATGAATGTTTTGCCAAAGTTTCTCTTTTTATTTCAAGCGATACTTATTTTAAAGAATGACGCTAATTTAAACGAATGGCAGAAAGGTATCAATAAATTTATTTGGGCAGGGAAAAAACCAAGAGTAAAACTTAAAATTATACAAGATATTCGTGAGAGACATTGTCTCTCTTATTGTAAAACAGTCTTCCTCTATCTGAGGTCCTCCAAATGTGGTGGAACTACAACTGCTGGAAATAATAATAATAATGATGATGATGATAAAGTTGGAAGGGACCTTGGAGGTCATCTAGTCCAACCCCCTGCTCAGGCAGGAGACCCTATACCATTTCGGACAAATGGCTGTCCAGTCTCTTCTTAAAAACTTCCAGTGTTGGAGCATCCACCGCTTCTGGAGGCAGGTTGTTCCATTGGTTAATTGTTCTAACTGGATGATGGAAGGGACTTTTGAGATCATCTAGTCCAACCCCCTGCTCAGGCAGGAAACCCTATACCATTTCAGACAACTTCTTAAAAACTTGCAGTGTTGGAGCATTCACCGCTTCTGGAGGCAGGTTGTTCCACTGGTTAATTGTTCTCACTGTCAGGAAGTTTCTCCTTAGTTCCAGGTTGCTTCTCTCTTTGGTTAGTTTCCATCCGTTGCTTCTTGTCCTGCCTTCAGGCGCTTTGGAGAATAGCTTGACTCCCTCTTCTTTGGGGCAGCCATTGAGATACTGGAACACAGCTATCATGTCCCCCCCTCATCCTTCTCTTCATTAAACTAGACACACCCAATTCTTAGGCCATAGGGTTACTCAACCTGAAGAGCATCAGGAGAAGGCTATGGTGTATGCCAGGAGTCTTCAGACTTGGCCCTTTTATGACTTGTGGACTTCAACTCCCAGAATTCCTCAGCCAGGCATAAAAGGGCCAAGTTTGAAGAGCCCTGGTGTATGCTATATTTGTATATGGCTTATTTGGGAGAAAGACTATTTGCTAACAACATGGATAATGGAATTCTCATGGGATTGTTGTTGTTGTTCACTTGCTAAGTTGTGTCCGATTCTTTGCAACCCAATGGACCACAGCACACCAGGTCTCCCTGTCCTGCACTGTCTCCCAGAGTTTGTCCAAATTCAAGTTCGTTGTGTCGATGACTCTATCTAACCATCTCCTCCTCTGCTGACACTTTTCTCCCTTTGCCTTCCATCCTTCCCAACATCAGGGTCTTTTCCAAAGAGTCTTCTCTCTTCTCCTTTGGTGGCAAAAATGTTTTGAGCTTCAGTTTCAGGATCTGACCTTCCAAAGGTTGATTTCTTTTAGGACTGTATGGAGATTCTTAACCATCCAGGTCATGGTTATTCCAAAGGTACTTTTAGGATTGACTGATTGGATCTCCTTGAGGTCCAAAGAACTTTCTAGTGTCTTCTCCAACACCACAACTTAAAAGTATCAGGTTTTTTTGGCACTCAGCCTTCCTTATGGTCCAACTCTCACAGTCATACATTATTACTGGGAAAATCAATAGCTTCGACTATACAGAACTTTGTCAGCAAGGTGATGTCTTTGCTTTTTAATGTGCCGTCTAGGTTTGCCACAGTTTGCCTCCCAAGGAAAATTAATTTAATTTCAATTTCATGGCTGCTGTCATCATCTGCAGTGATCTTGGACCCCAGCAAAATAAAATCTGTCACTGCTTCCATTTTTTTCCCTTTCTATTTGCCAGGAAGTGATGCGACTGGATGCCGTGATCTTAGTTTTCTTAATATTGGATGTGCTCTCTTCTCTTCCAGCCTTCATCAAGAGGCTCTTTAACTCTCTTCACTTTCTGCCATTAGAGTGGTAGATGGGATAGTGATTGGATGGGATGCTATTGCTCAAATGAACTGCTCTGATCAGATCTTAAAAAAGAATAACATCTGCCAGCAGTGATGTTGAGGGCTTTGCAGATAGATAGACCAACTTGGCTTTCCTTTCAAGCATTTCTCTAGGGGAGATCTCACTTATGGTGACAATATGTACTAAAGAGTAGATAAAGCAACAAAAAATTGATGAAGCTTGGTCTATGATTTTTTATTTAAGTTTTGGCTCAAACCAGTTGCTTTTATATGTGATATTTTAAGACTTGTCTGCTCCGTCCCCACATACAGGTAGTCCTCGCCCTACGACCGCAATTGACACCCAAAATTTATGTTGCTAAGTGAGAAATTTGTTAAGTGGGTTTTGCCCCATTTTACAACTTCCCTTGCCACTTTTGTTAAGTGAATCACTGTAGTTGTTAAATTAGTAACACGGTGGTTAAGTGAATCTGGCTTCCCCATTGACTTTGCTTGTCAGAAGGTCACAAAAGGGATCATATGGTTCTGGGACACTGCAACCGTCATAAATATGAGTCAGTTGAAAAGCATCTGAATTTTGATCACGTGACTGTGGGGATGCTGCAACGGTCGTAAGTGTGAGAAATGGCCACAAGTCACTTTTGTCAGTGCCGTTGTAACTTGAAACGGTCACCAAACGAAATATTGTAAGTTGAAGACTACCTGTATTTTGACTTTTAAAAAAACCCACCAATTGAGGCTGATTGGCAAGCTAGTGAGGAAAAGCTCGGAAAGCTGTACACAAAATGAGTCCTTCTGTTATTGCCCTATTAAGTTTATTAAGGAGGAGCAGAAACCTGATAAAATTAAATCAATTGCTTACTTGGGGTTAAAATAACAGTTCCTTACCTGAATAAACGCCGAAGCTTCTCCCTTTGGAAATTCAGTCAAGCAGCTAGTTAATTTATTTAGTCACTTAGATATTAAAAATACCTATCTTCCTCTCTGAGTCCTATACAAGCATTAAAGGGATACAAGTGGTTTTAATGTGCTCGGCACAATTGGAAACCAGACACCCAGACAACTGGGGAAAATGAAAGTACGCTGGGTGAAAAGGAAAACTGATCTGTATTGAACCGCTGATTATTAAAGGGCAGCTGATCGACAATCTCCCCGGCTTCGCTAATGGGGCTGCTTCTATCGAAGTACACAAACTGGCAATTAGCTTAGCCAATTTGCCGTTGCTATGATATATACAAGGGGAACGAAGAGAATTCTCCACCATTAACATTGACAACGGGTCCAAGTGAGAGAAATCAAGACATAATTGTGGGTGGGAGGGGTGAGTTTTTGGATAAGTGGCTTGAGAGGTATTGACAGATATTTCGTAAGAAGATTAGGGAACTGGAGGCTGAAACATACGAAGAAGAACGGTTGCAGGACCTGAGTATGTTTAGTTTAATGAAAAGAAGGCCTAGGGATCCTTCAACTTCTTTAATCAGTCGTTCCACCAATTGATTGTTCTCACTGTCAGGAAGTTTCTCCTTAGTTCTAGGTTGTTTCTCTCCTTGATTAGTTTCCATCCGTTGCTTCTTGTCCTGCCTTCAGCTGCTTCGGAAAAGAGCTTGACTCCCTCTTCTTTGGGGCAGCCCCTGAGATATTGGAAGACTGCTATCATGTCCCCCCTTGTCCTTCTCTTTATTAAACTAGACATACCCAATTCCTGCAACCGTGTTTTGTATATTTTAGCCTCCAGTCCCCTAATCATCTTTGTTTTTCTTCTCTGCAGAACCTGGAGGCAAAGTTAAAAGAGGGATCAGCCTATGTATCCAGAAGCGAACTAAGTCCAACCTTGGTTGAATTCTGTTGACCCTAATCTAACCTAAAACCATCCAACATGGTGCTAACAGTTCATTGAGAATATTCCTGTGTATAGGCATGAATCAGTTAATTGGCTCTTTAGTTGTGGACCTGATCTTTTGCACGGGACAAAAATAACTACAGTAAGGTTAGCGTGATTAAGCATGCAACACTGGGAAGACCAATTTACCCTGATTTCTGTTATTGTACTTACATTTTTAAAGTATCTTACCCAATAAAATGTGTATTGTCTTCCTTAAAAAAACAGGACAACGTTAGGTATTTTACCTGTTAGGAAGCCAACATTTTAGAAACAGCAGAGGAGATAAAATCTTTTTGTAAATTGAACACATAATTGTGCTTTCTTATTTATTCTGGGAAATGCTTCTGTTTTAGAGGAATCTTGTCTCTTGTGCATTTCATATTTCCCAATGAAGTATACAGGTGGTCCTTGACTTACATTTGTTTAATGACCTTTTGAAGCTACAATGGCACTGGAAAAAGTGACTTATGACCTTTTTCACACTTACGACCGTGGCAGCATCCCCATGGTCACGTGATCAAAATCCAGACGCTTGGCAACTGGTTCATATTTATGATGGCTGCAGCGTCCTGGGGTCATGTGATTGTCTTTTGGGACCTTCTGACAAGAAAAATCAATGAGGAAGCTGGATTCACTTAATAACTGTGTTACTAATTTAACAAGTGCAGTGATTCACTTAACAACTGTGGCAAGGAAGGTCGTAAAATAGGGCGAAACAACTGTCTGTCTTAACAATTGAAATTTTGGGACCAATTGTGGTCGTAAGTCAGAGGACGACCTGTACAACTCCCCTTGAATGTGATCCCAATAAGGCGAAAAAAAATAACAATCTTACATACCCTGATCATCAGTACAGCTTTCCTGATGTCCCGAACACCATCATAAACCAAGCGAGAGGCGTCAATAAATTCATTCTCTTCAAACGGTTGTGGGACGTTTGAACTCAGGGCCTCAATCGCGACTTCCACTTGTTCAGCAAAACGCGGCATCACTAAATTAAACCAGAGGAAAGGCAGTGAGAAGGTAGTTTTTTTTGTGTAACATTAGTGCTTCCCCATGTTCTGGAAGGGGATGGTGCTGCGGCATCAGAGTGTTGCAATGGCGACCTGGGAAGGGATCCAAGAAGAAATAATCCCATCATCTCAAGATTAAGTGGACAAAGAATTCAACAGGTAATGTGAGGGCAGCACATTGTGCACATTTACGAGACTTAAGTAACAATTGTTTGGATCCTTCAGAATGCTTTTTAACTACAAAGGTTTGCTCCATCATGGAGAATCTCTCCTTACTACAGAGCAGGATGTTCAGGGAAGGTTTGCAAGATCCAGTGGTTTCTAGCAATCCATCGTGGAAGCAGGTTGCTACCAAATTGCTGAGCAATCCATTTGATATTGTGGGATCCTTGGTGCTCTCTGAGCTTTATGGTTTTCTTGAAGACGATTCATGACCCAACTAGGTAACATCATCAGTTTTGAAGGTAGCAGGGTTTACTCTCTGAAGCCCACTCTCTTCTAGCATTGATGATGTTACCTAGCTGGGTCATGAAACGTCTGCAAGAAAATGGTATAGAGTTTCCTGCCTGAGCAGGGGGTTGGACTAGATGACTTCCAAGGTCCCTTCCAACTTTATTATTATTATTATTATCAGTACTAGAAGGGAGGAGGAGGAGGACTGTGAGGTCCTTGGTGGTCTCTGAGATGGGTGGTTTTCTTGCAGACATTTCATGACCCAACTAGCGAACATCATCTCGTTTGTTGAGAGGAGGAGGAGGAGGAGGAGAAGGAGAAGAAGGAGAAGAAGAAGAAGAAGAAGAAGAAGAAGAAGAAGAAGAAGAAGAAGAAGAAGAAGAAGAAGAAGAAGAAGAAGAAGAAGAAGAAGAAGAAGAAGAAGAAGAAGAAGAAGAAGAAGAAGAAGAAGAAATGGTATCGGGTTTCCTGCCTGAGCAGGGGGTTGGACTAAATGACCTCCAAGGTCCCTTCCATCATCATCATCATCATCACCATCATCATTATTAAAATCACCAAGCTCAGAGAGCACCAAGGATCCCACAACTATAAATATTCTCTTCTATCAATTCAATACTACATGTTTCTTTCAGGATGAGAATTATCATTTATATGGTTAGTAATTGTTTGGGGATGTCAGAGTGCAGATGATTGCCTTCTGGAATTCTAATTTGGTATGATGTAAATCAGTCAAGCTCAAAACAGGTGTTGAGAACTGAGTTACTGTACCTGAATGGATCTTGAGGTTTCAATTTCAAGCTTTGCCCACCCAGTCCTAAAATCTTGCCTTAACACTGATACGAACAAACATGACATTCGTACTCTGAAACCTTATAGATATTTTGCAAGGGGATATCAACCTAAATTCGGTTCCCTTATAGATTTGTGGAAGAAAGAATTTCAGCCTCTGAAATTGGTAAGACGAACAGATTTGAGCACGCATTGGTGTTTAAATAATCTACTTGCTTTCATAGTTTTAAAATATTCTGAGTCAGTTCTTGACTCACCCCAAAAATTCTTATTAAAAAAAAAAATATCATGTGCTTCTGGATGAAAAGGGATGTGTAGAAATGTGCATTTAAAATGTACTGATCCAAAATTTCCTACTGAGTTTCTCTTTAATCTGAGCATCAGGAAGAAATGAGAATGGAAAGAGTCAAGGTCAAATACAAGCAGTAGCATCAGGAACCAGAAAAATCATTGAACACTCATCCTTACATCTGCCATATCATAGTTATCCATAGCTAGAGTCACATGCACAGCAAGGATTTTAAAGCTCTTTTGGGAAAAAAAAAACCACCCCAAATTCAACACACCATCTAAAGAAGATTTCACCAACCAATTCCAGCTTCTAATGGAACTGAAATAAAGATGATCAGAACTGGCTTGTGAAGATGATGGAATTTGCAGAGATGGTTAAATTAATTTCTTTGATGAGAGGGGGAAAAAACAGTATATTTATGGCTGACTAGAAAACAACCCCTTATAGACATTTTGCATGAAGTAGAAAAAGATGCACTCATAATTTGTGGTTTTGATGATTAAAAAAACAGATAATAGGAAAAAGTGGACTGTTTTGTTATCAAAGAGTAAGAGTTAATGTTAAAAGTACAATAAGCACCATCAGAAGCTGCTTTCCCCCCTATTTTTGGCGGGTGTTTCTATCTTTGTGAATATTTCTAGCACTGCGGTTTTTTTATTTTCCCTTTCTTCCTTTGCTTCTTTTACTCTTTATTAGTTTGTGTTTGTTTTTATGTTCTTGATAAAACTTTTAATAATGCACACTCAGGGACACATAGAGAACTGAAAATGATCTTGGGCAAGGTTTAAGAAGTGTGGATTTCAGTTCCCAGAATCCTCCAGCCAGCATGCTAGATTTATATATTCTCCTGCCTCAATTTTTGTTACTTAAATTTAAATTATTTAAATTTAAGATATTTAAATTTAGTAGCTAGAACAGTGGGGTTTGTGCAGTGATCCAGAACACACGGTTATAGTTGATTGATTGGAGAGGGCTGGCTCCTACGTGAGGCAATCTGTGCTGTGATTGGTTGCAAGGGGGGTGGAGGGGGTGTTTCCCTTTTTTCCCGCCTTTTTCTTCTGTGTGCTCTGTGATTTACCTCATGACATTAGTGAGGCGCCTATCTTGTCTGCTGCAAATATAGATGTAAAATAAATTTATTTATGTAAAACTACAAGTTCTTGCCAGCGTCTCTGACTTCATTTGAGCACCGGCAGCTCAATTCCCTGACAATTTTTCTTTGCAGTAAACTGTGTAACATGGGCCAAAATGAGAGAGAGGAATTGGCCCACAATCATCTCTCTGCTCCTAATCCAGCCCTTTCAACAGCACATAATACTGGCTCTTTTCAACATACAAGCCATGATATTGCTGGCTATAAATGATTTAAAGTTTTTCCTCTCCCTCTTCCAGTGCTAAAATCTGACACCCTGGTTGCCTTCAAGTTCATCAGAAAGCTAAAAAGTCCCTCAGTCCCAGCTGAGTATAGAATATGAAAGCTGCGAATGGCTTTATGTGAGCAATTGGCAGTATTAATGGTCGCGCCATACATTCATACTTTATGAATCCAGGCATTCAATATTTATTTCTGCAATACATATTTATATACTGTATATAGGCCTCGGGATGACTTTTGTAGCCAGCAAAGGCGGGGGGGGGGGGGAGAGAAGAAGTTGCAGAAGGCTATTTTGCTGATTTGTATGGCAAACTATTTTTTTGAAATGGAAAATGGGTACACAATGGGGTCAGACAGCACGAATTTGGAGTATTCGTTTGCCTGCCTGTGTCTTATCTTGCAATGTCAGCATGGCTGCCATGCCTTCTTTTTCCTTTAAATTGTAGCATGGGAGGTACAAGATGGAGTTGCATAGCCGCTCCCTATCTCTGAACAAGCCCTACTTGCCTGGTGATCCTGCATGCAATTATGGGGCTTGGAAACATGGAAGCATGTGCCTTAATCTAAATTTAAATGACACGGGATGTGCTAAAAGTGGGTCCTAGACCCTCACTGGGACTGCCAATTGGATGGGACCTTGGAGGTCTTCTAGTCCAACCGCCTGCTCAAGCAGCGGGAGAAATGGCTGTCCAGTCTCTTCTTAAAAACCTCCAGTGTTGCTTAGACTATGAGTCATTTTGCATGTTGGAAAAAAACAGACCAGAACAGAATAACAGAGTTGGAAGGGACCTTGGAGATCTTCTAGTCCAACTCCCTGCTCAAGCAGGAGACCCTATATCATTTCAGACAAAAGGTTGTCCAATCTCTTCTTAAAAAGCTCCAGTGTTAGAGCAACCACAACTTCTGGTGGCAAGCTGTTCCACTGCTTAATTGTTCTCACTGTCAGGAAATTTCTCCTTATTTCTAGATTGCTTCTCTCCTTGATTAGTTTCCATCCATTGCTTCTTGTCCTGCCTTCAGGTGCTTTGGAGAATAGCTTGACTCCCCTCTTCTTTGGGGCAGCCCTTCAAATATTGGAAGACTGCTATCATGCCCCCCCCCAGTCCTTTTCTTCATTAAAGTAGTAATAGTAGTAAAGTTGGAAGGGACCTTGGAGGTCATCTAGTCCAACCCCCTGCTCAGGAAGGAAACCCTACACCATTTCGGACAAATGGCTGTCCAGTCTCTTCTTAAAAACTTCCAGTGTTGGAGCATTTACTGCTTCTGGAGGCAAGCTGTTCCACTGATTAATTGTTCTCACTGTCAGGAAGTTTCTCCTTAGTTCTAGTTTGCTTCTCTCCTTGATGAGTTTCCACCCGTTGCTTCTTGTCCTGCCTTCAGGTGCTTTGGAAAATAGCTTAATTCCCTCTTCTTTATGGCAGCCCCTGAGATATTGGAATACTGCTATCATGTCCCCCCTTGTCCTTCTCTTCGTTAAACTAGACATACCCAATTCTCGCAACCGTTACTTATATGTTTTAGCCTCCAGTCCCATAATCATCTTTGTTGCTCTTCTCTGTACTCTTTCTAGAGTCTCAACATCTTTTTTACATCGTGGTGACCAAAACTGGAGGCAGTATTCCAAGTGTGGCCTTACCAAGGCATTGAAGAGTGGTATTAATACTTCGCGTGATCTTGATTCTATCCCTCTGTTAATGCAGCCTAGCACTGTGTTGGCCTTTTTGGCAGCTGCAGCACACTGCTGGCTCATATTTAGGTGACATACCCAATGCCCGCAACCGTTATTCGTATGTTTAAGCCTCCAATTCCCTAATCATCCTTGTTGCTCTTTTCGATACTCAACATCTTTTTTATATGGTGGCGACCAAACCTGGATGCAGTATTCCAAGTGTGGTCTTACCAAGGCATTATAAAGTGATACTAAGACTTCAAGTAATGTTGATTCTAAAGGAGGTGAAATGTTTGTGTTCATAGTAAAGTCAAATCTTCGTGGTGTTAACTCTTGGTGATTTCTGGAGCACCCTTCTGAGATTGTCCTGGCAATAAGACAGGCATGGTGGTTGAAGGAGGAGGTGGACAGTTACAGAAATATACCACCTGGCTTAAAAGCCACCCTATGCTTTGCCAAGAATCAATTAAGTTCACCGGAAGGATGGGAGGGAGAAACAACTTCCAACTATTAGTGAAGGTTTTATTTCTGTACTATTACTAGCAGGGGATAATCATCTGATTGATGTGGCTATATTCCTGTCTGCAATAAAGATTCTTATCCAGCTGAGCTATGGTGATGAGTCTACCACCAAATCAAACAAAGCAGCGGTTGTTGTCTTAGTGCTGAGAGATTTGTGATCGCTGTCAAGTCTTCCGAGGGAAGCTTGGTTAAAAAAAAAAAAAAAAAGGTGGCTTGCTATGGCCCTCTAATACTATGTAGGTTTTGACTTCCTACTTTTAGCCTATACTAGCTTCAGAATTTGGAACCAGGAAATACAGGCAGTCCTCAACCTATGACCACAACGGAGCCCAACATTTCGGTGGCTAAGTCAGACATTTGTTAAGTGAATTCTGCCCCATTTTATGACATTTCTTGCCACAGTTGTTAAGTGAATCGCTTCAGTTGTTAGGTACATGGTGGTTAAGTGAATCTGGCTTCCCCATTGACTTTGCTTGTCAGAAGGACACAAAAGGGGATCGCATGATCCCTGGACACCGCAACCGTCATAAATATGAGTCAGTTGCCAAGCGTCTGAATTTTGATCACATGATCACGGGGATGCTGCAGTGGTTGTAAATGTGAAAAATGGTCATAAGTGATTTTTTTTTCAGTGCCATTTGAACAGTCACGACTTAGTCATACAGGTCCACCTGTAGTCTGGTGGTCATTTATGCAGGTTTTATTGGGGGCTGACCCTGCTTACCGTTCCACAGTTGGTTAACTTTGGCTGGATACTGAAGTTATTGAAGGCTAAAGAGAGTAAATAGTGAAGGTGACCTAACTAGGAAGCTGCCTCTATGGAATTTTGGTTTTTGCATTTTAATTTGTTTCAATTTGTGGCTTTTTTTTTTAATTTTTACTATTATTCCAAAACAAAGAAGAAACCAATAGAAGAGATCTTTTGCAGCTCAGGGTTGAACAGAATAAGAGAGTTGGAAGGGACTTTGAAGATCTTCTAATCCACCCCCCCCCCACGCTCTAGTAGGAAACTCTATACCATTTCATACAAATGGTTATTCAATCTCTTCTTAAAAACCTCCAGTGTTGGAGCACCCACAACTTCTGAACTGTGGGGTCCTTAGCGCTCTCTGGTTGTTTTCTTGCAGATGTTTAATCACCCAGATAGGAAACAACATCAGTGCCAGAAATGAGTGGGATTGGCTCTCTTTTTATATACAAGTGATTTACCGTGTAGGTGTTGGTGGGAATGTTCTTGGTGGTCTTTTGATTAGTTAGCCCCTTACTGTTTGGTTGTCTAGTGTTAATCTTGGTGTTACTCTCTGCTTAATTGGTGTTGATTGCTGACCAGGAGGTGTTTTAGCTTTTTGACTTACTGTAGCTTTTTGACTGTCTCTTTTGAATGGTATGTAGATGTTGTTTATCTCTATGTGCCTACTGATGGCTGATTTGCTGAGTACAGGCTTCCAGGAATTCTCCAGCAATTTTGGACTTGGCTTGGTCTAGGATGCTCACAGTTTCTGCCTTCTAACACTGATGATATTACTTAGTTGGATAATGAGACTGTCCTCCTCCTCCTCCAATCCACAACCCCTCTCTCTTCTACCACTGATAATATTACCTAGTTGGGTAATAAAACATTGGTGAGAAGACTCCTGCGAGTCCCCTGGACTGCAAGGTGATCAAACTGGTCAGTCCTAGAGGAGATCAACCCTGACTGCTCTTTAGAAGGCCAGATCCTGAAGCTGAAACTCAAATACTCTGGCCATCTAATGAGAAGGAAAGGCTCACTGGAGAAGAGCCTCATGCTGGGAAAGATGGAGGGCAAGAGAAGAAGGGGACGACAGAGAGTGAGGTGGCTGGATGGAGTCACCGAAGCAGGAGGCGTGAGCTTAAATGGACGCCAGAAGATGGCAGAGGACAGGAAGGCCTGGAGGAACGTTGTCCATGGGGGCGCAATGGGTCAGACACGACTTCACAAGTAACAAGAAAGAAAACTAAAGAAAACCACCAAGCTCCAAGAGCACCAAGGACCCACAAAGATGAAAGGAATCCAATCACAGGAGCCATCTAAAATGTAATAGGAAAGAGGGAACTTGGGCCAAATAAAGTTTCATTTGCAAAATGTTTGGGCAGCCATACCTAAATCGCACTTCATGTATCTTTCTCCAGTTTCATTTTTTTTGTTCAAGTTCATTGTTTTAGGTTTTCTCACTTCCCTCTGCGGCATAAATCACCCAGGATACATTAACAACAGAACTCTCTGCACCACGTTGAGAGTTGTGTTGTCAGAAAGACTTATAAATCTCGTTGGTGGCTAAGCAGCGTGAATGTGTAAACTTTGCCACCCTGCTTTATTTTATTTTTTTTAGGAATTTTTATTTATTATCAAACTTCTAGGCCACCCGTCTTGCCGAGAGAACTCTTTATTGCCCTTTAATACATGAGTTCCAGAATACATGAGTTTAATACATGAGTTCCAAAATTCACGTTATCTTAATGTGTTGTGCTAATGGGCTTAAGCCTGTTGATGAATATTCAGTTGCTAAGGAAGAAGGGTAAGGAATGGCATCCAGTTTTGGTCGCCAGGATATAAAAATGTTGATGGAAAGATTGCGGAGAAGAGCAACAAAGATGATGAGGGATTGAAGGCTAAAACATATGAGGAACGGTTGCGGAAAGTGGGAATGTCTAGTTTAATGAAAAGAAGAACTAGGGCTCATATGACAGCACAGAGAAGAGGGGGGTCAAGCTATTCTCCAAAGCGCCTGAAGGCAGAACAAGAAGCAACGGATGGAAACTAATCAAGGAGGGAAGCAACCTGGAACTAAGGAGGAATTTCCTGACAGTGAGAACAATTAATCAGAAATTGCCTCCAGAAGTTGTGGGTACTCCATCACTGGAGGCTTTTAAGAAGAGATTGGACAACCATTTGTCTGAAATGGTATAGGGCAGGGGTAGGCAACCTTGGCTCTTTTATGGCTTGTGGACTTCAACTCCCAGAATTCCTGAGCCAGCCATGCTGAGGGGAAAGGGAGAGTTTCCAAGCTCAGCCATGCTGGCTCAGGAATTCTGGGAGTTGAAGTCCACGAGTCATAAGAGAGCCAAGGTTGCCTACCTCTGGTATAGGGTTTCCTGCCTGAGCAGGGGGTTAGACTGGAAGACCTCCAAGGTCCCTTCCAATTCTGTTATTCTGTTATTCACTGGTGGCTAAGCAATCTGCATTTGTAACCTTTTCTACTCCACTTTATTTTCTAAAAAAAAATTATTTGCTATCAAATTCTGTGTTGCCCATCTCGCTGAGACAATTGCCCTTTAAAACACACGTATCGAAATTCACGTTGTCTTAATGTGATCCGAGCGGGGTGCTAACACCTGTAAGCCTGGTGACGAATATTCAGTTGGAAAGGAAGAAAGTTAAGAAACATTTTTTAATGGGGAATTTCTTTTCCCTATATCTTCAACACGGGGGAGGGGAAAAAAACCAACCCTTTTACTTTTAGGGGAAAGGAGCAAATGCAATTAAGCCTCCTTTCCATTAGCATTTCTAAACTGGATGCATATTTTGAGAGGCTCGTTGTGCTCAGAGTTTGGCAAGAGAGATCTGGTATGAAATGGCGCGCTCCCAGCGTGAGTCATCGAAATGAAACCTGTTAACGGAAAGGAATCCAGAATAAAATCAGTTATGCCAGACGGGCTCTCTCCGCTGACAGACTCTGTCATACCTTGATGGGTACGTTGTTCAAAGTGTGACTTGCATATTCGACTGTGCAGCTCGTAGGCCAGACTTGATTTAGGGGGTGGGGGAAATATATGCATCTACATGGAGGGAAGTGTGTAGTGGGGGTGCCCCAGGGCTCTGTTCTGGGCCCAGCGCTCTTCAACATCTCCTGGACAAGGGGATAGATGGGGAACTCATCAAATTTGCAGACGACACCAAGCTGGCAGGAAAAGCCAACCCTCCAGAAGACAGGCTTAGGATACAGGAAGATCTGGACAGACTTGAACACTGGGCGCTATCTAACAAAATGAAATTCAATGGTGAAAAAAGTAAGGTTCTACATTTAGGCAAGAAAAACCAAAGGTACAGGTATAGTATAGGGGGTACCTTGCTCAATAGTAGTAACTGTGAGAGGGATCTCGGAGTCCTATTGGACAATCACTTAATATGAGCCAGCCGTGTGCTGCAGCTGCCAAAAAAGCCAACACAGTGCTAGGCTGCATTAACAGAGGGATAGAATCAAGATCACGTGAACTGTTAATACCACTTTACAATGCCTTGATAAGGCCACACTGGGAATATTGCATCTAGTTTTGGTCACCACAATGTAAAAAAGATGTTGAGACTCTAGAAAGAGTACAGAGAAGAGCAACAAAGATGATCAGGGGACTGGAGGCTAAAACATATAAGGAACGGTGGCTGGAATTGGGTATGTCTAGTTTAATGAAGAGAAGGATGAGGGGGGACATGATAGCTGTGTTCCAATATCTCAGGGGCTGCCCCAGAGAAGAGGGAGTCAATCTCTTCTCCAAGGCACCTGAAGGCAGGACAAGAAGCAACGGATGGAAACTAATCAAGGAGAGAAGCAACCTAGAACTAAGGAGAAACTTCCTGACAGTTAGAACAATTAACCAGTAGAACAACCTGCCTCCAGAAGCGGTGATTGCTCCACCACTGGAAGTTTTTAAGAAGAAATTGGACAGCCATTTGTCCAAAATGGTATAGGGTTTCCTGCCTGAGCAGGGGGTTGGACTAGATGACCTCCAAGGTCCCTTCCAACTTTATCGTTATCATCATCAAATATACAGCTGGCATGGTTTAAATCAGGGGTGGGGAACGATGGCACTTTGATGACTTGTGGACTTCATGGCTGCCTCAGGAATTCTGGGAGTTGTAATCCACAGGTCATAAAGGGGCTAGAGTTCCCCATGCTGGCTCAGAAATTCTGGGAGTTGAAGTCCACGAGTCATAGAGAGACCACAGTTCCCCATGCTGACTCAGGAATTCTGGGAGTTGAAGTCCACAAGTCATCAAAGGGCTAGTTTAATAAATTATTGCTTCTTATGGTCAAGCAGAGTAATCCATACAGTAGATTATTGAAGGAATAACAGCTAGTCCTCAATTTACAATAATTTTTTTAGTGACAGTTCAAAGTTACGAGGACAGCAAAATAATTGGCTTAGGACAGTTTTTCACACTTACGACCGTTGCAGCATCTCTGTGACCCCATGATCAAAATTGGACGCTTGGCAATGGCATGTATTTATGATGCCCCAGGGTCACGCGATGTCCTTTTGTGCCCTTCCGACAAGCAAAGTCAAATGGGGAAGTCAGATTCTCTGTCCAACCGTGTTACTAACTTAACAACGGCGGTAATTCACAACGGTGGCAAGAAAAGTCGTGAAAGGGGGCAAAACTGACTTAACAAGAGTCTCATTTAGCAGCATAAATTTTGGGCGGTCGTATACCGGGGACTACCTGTCCACAGAGCTTTTTAAAGGAGACGTCGTCCCATCCGAAGGGCAATTTAGCATGTTGAAGGGATCAGACAGGTCAATCTACATGGGAAGGCTTACTTCAGTGTTCCTGCCGGGCCTCTTTTAGCTGGGAAGAATGTTGTCAAGGCTGCTAACGTCGGATATTTTTGCTTTGACAACAGTTGGGGATGCAACCATTTCCTTCTTATGTTTTATTCTTGGAGTTAGAGCTAGAGTTAGATTTAGATGATGCTGGGGGGCAGGAATGTGCATGGGAGTTTAGCTAGACATAACAATATTGGACCTAGTGTGAGAACCAAGGTGATTGAAATAGGAGATGGTAAGAATTGGCCGGGCTGGAGAACTGGAGGGAAAGCCTGCATTTCAAACTGATTGGAGAATGTGATTTATGACTGCTAATTGGAGGAGGGAATTGTGCTTTGATACTATGTGCTCAGGGGAGGGGAATCCAGTTTTTGGCTTCGATTGTGTTTAGTGCCTACGCTATGCTTCTCAAATAAAGATCCTTTAAGGTAAACAGTGCCTCAAAGTTCTTTGAAGAGTTTCATCTGTCGGAACCATGACAAATGTATTTCCCAGGGCAAGGAAGTCCACAGGAATAGATTGATTGAAGCATAGCCACAAGTCATGAAAGAATTTCAGCCAATGCTGTGTATCAAATGCGAGCTCTATTTACCGCACAACCTGTATTTAAATGTCTTGCATCTCTTCCCTGTGCCCATATAGAGAAAAAGCTAAAAGTAATTCTTTGGGACAGAAAATATGCTTTTTTTTTTTTTTTTTTTTTAGTTCAGCAACTCAACTGAAACAGGAGGAAAAAGGAACAACCGAAAATTAGTTTGCTGATGAGGAGGGGAAAAAGTCAGCCACTTATCCTAAAGCCCCATGGACCACTGCCTTATCTCAGCCTGGGAGATAAGCATTGCCCTCTGGTTAAAATCAGCAGGCTAGCTAAGAGAGAAAGAGGGGGGACGGAGGGAAAGAGAGATTAAAAAAAAAAGGCGGAGTGAGTAAGAGAGAGAGAAAGAGAAGGAGAGAAAGAGAGCAAAGGAGGCAAAGAGAAAGAAGGAGAGAAGGAGGGGGAGAGAAAGAGAAAAAGTCTGGGAAGGAAAGAAATAGGGTGAGAGAACGGGACGGGGGGAGAGAGAGAGGGAGGAAGAAAGATAGAGAAATAGAGAGAGGGAGAAGGAGAGAGAAAGAGAAAAATGGGGAGGGAAGGAGAGAAAAAGAAATAGAGGAAGGGAGGGAGAAGGAAAGAGGGGGAGGGACAGGGAGGGAGGGGGAGGAAGGGAAAGTGAGAGAGAAAGGGAGGGAATGAGAAAGGGGAGGAGGGAGGGAGAAAGAGGAAGGGAGGGAAGGAGAGAGAGAGAGAAAGAAGGGGAGGGAGGCAGGGAGAGGGAGGAGGGAGGAGGGAGGGAAAGTGAGGGAATGAGAAAGGGGAGGAGGGAGGGAGAGAGAGAGGGAAAGAGAAAGAGGGAGGGAGGGAAAGAGAGAGAAAGAAGGGGAGGGAGAGAGAGAGAAAGGGAATGAGAGAAAGAGAAGATGGGAAGGGAGGGTGGGGGAGAGAAAAACAGGGGAAGGGAGGGAGAGAAAGAGAGGGAATGAGAGAGAGCGAGAGAAAGAGAAGACGGGAAGGGAGAGAGAGAAAGGGGAGGGAGGGAAGGGGAGGAAGGGAAAGTGAGAAAGGGAGGGAATGAGAAAGGGGAGGAAGGAGAGAGAGAGGAAGGGAGGGAGGAAGAAAGAGGGAGGGAGGGAAGGAGAGAGAGAGAGAAAGAAGGGGAGGGAGGCAGGGAGAGGAAGGAGGAGGGAGGGAAAGTGAGAAAGGGAGGGAATGAGAAAGGGGAGGAGGGAGGGAGAGAGAAAAAGAAGGGGAGGGAGGGAGAGAGAAAGGGAATGAGAGAAAGAGAAGACGGGAAGGGAGGGTGGGAGAGAGATAAAAACAGGGGAAGGGAGGAAAGAGAGGGAATGAGAGACAGCGAGAGAAAGAGAAGACGGGAAGGGAGGGTGGGAGAGAGAGAGAGAAACAGGGCAAGGGAGGGAGAGAGAGAAAGAGAAGGAGAGGATACAGAGTAGACTTAAGACATTGGAAAGACTGCATCTTTTGCTATCTCTCCTTGTCCGGCCCCATTCCGGCCTCCCTTTGCCCATTCCGGATGGCTACACAGCAACAGATGCAATCCCCGTTTCTCAAAATAACATCTAATGGACATGCAAACACGAGAGAATGATTTTTTTTTTAAAAAAAGGGACAGACCAACCAAAGATAAAGACAGAAAACCTAGACCTAATCTATTTTGCTGTCTGGAAATAGGCCCACTATCTTACAGGATCTCTGCAGTTATTGGTTATCGGCTTTTGAAATAAGCCTTTTCCATCCTCCAGCTGGCATTTGTCAGAAGTTAAATTTCTTTTGTTAGGGAAAGAAAACAACAGTTGGCCTCGTGGAAAGGTCGTTGTTGCCAACAGAAACCAAACTCAGAGAAGTTTATGAGGGCCACAAGGTAAAACCCCTCCCTCTCCCCGTGTCTTCATTTCTGAAATCGTTTATGGGAGGAAGAACGAAAGAACGGTGACATTTTTTTATTTAGCTTGCAGTGTTTGTCAAAGGCTCCCTCTATGAGCACTGTAAATTTCGTGTCAGAAGATTCTGAATATTTCATGGAAGTTTTATGATATCTAACTCCGATATAAAAAGCTTCATGCTGCATAATTTCTATCTCGTTGGATCCGGCTGTTCCAGACATAATTAAAAGACAGCAAGCTTTGCAGGGAATTATAAAGGGATATAAGTTGACACACCAGGCAATTAAACAAGTTGACACAGGCCATTAAACAGGCATACCTTCCATATTCAAAAATAAGAGAGATCTCAAAAAAACCGCTCTAAACCTGGCCAGTTAGGACACTGGTTTTTAATCTCTATAAATATTAGCACGTTAAGGTTATTATCCCAAAGATGCTTTTTTTTTTCAAAAGGCAAACAGACTTTGTTTTTCTTGAAGACGTTTCGCTTTTCATCCAAGAAGCTTCTTCAGTTCTGATTTAATGGTGGGGAAGGGATGGATTTGTATTCCTTGCAGTCCTCTGGTTGTTAGTACTCTTTCTGAGAATTGTGGAGGCCTCTTGGAGATTTATCTGTGCCCTCAGGGTCAGTGAATAGTATAGATAGGTTTAGAATCTTCTTAGGACTGCTGAAAGGACTGGGTTGGAAACAGGAGATAGGTGTTGTTGTATCCCTTCCCCTTTGTTGAGAGAGGGCTGTTCAATCTTAATGTCAATGCTGCTAACATCGGATGTTTTGCATTGACAACAGAGGGAAATGTAGCCATCTTTTCCCCTTTCGCTTTTAGAGTTAGATGATGCTGGCGGGGGGGGGGGAATGTGAACAAGAGTCTAGCTAGACATAACAACACTAAACTCAGCGTGAGAATCAAGGTTATTGAGCCCACAACTGATAAAGAATTGGTGGGCTGGAGGAGAGGAAGCCCAAGTTTCAAGCTACCATATATGCCGGCATATTAGGCGACCCGGCGTATAAGATGACCCCCGTCTTTATTGCTGAGCCACATTCCTAGAACGTTGTCTTATACGCCGGAAACTACCAGTATTTCCGGCGTATAAGACGACCCCCGTCTTTGGCGCCGAGTTTAGCGCTTCTGGAAGTTGTCTTATACGCCGGCATATACGGTAATTGGGGAATGTGATTTATGACTATTAATTGGAGGAGGGAATTGTGCTTTGATACTATGTGCCCAGGGGAGGGGAGGGGAATTCAGTTTTTGGCTTCGATTATCTAGTGCCGATCTTATGCTACTCGAATCAAAGATTCTTTAAGGCAGTGGTTCTCAACCTGTGGGTCGGGACCCCATTTGGGGTCAAACGACCATTTCACGGGGGTCGCCAAACAAGGCTATCCGCCATTTTTCCCCCTTTTCTTTGGCCACGTCCCTGGCACCCGGTGATGTATAAGTGGTTGGGGGTCACCACAACATGGGGAACTGTATTATGGGGTCACGGCATTAGAAAGGTTGAGAACCACTGCTTTAAGGTAAACAATGCCTTGAAGTTCTTTTGAAGAGTTTCATCTGTCGGAACCATGACACTTGGGAAGATTCTGGAAAAGATCACGTGAAGTATTAATACCACTTTACAAGGCCTTGGTAAGGCCACACTTGGAATACAGCATCCAGTTTTGGTCACCACGATGTGAAAAAGATGTTGAGACTCTAGAAAGAGTACAGAGAAGAGCAACAAAGATGATTAGGGGACTGGAGGCTAAAACATATAAGGAACGGTTGCTGGAATTGGGTATGTCTAGTTTAATGAAGAGAAGGACGAGGGGGGACAGGATAGCAGCATTCCAGTATCTCAGGGGTTGCTCCAAAGAAGAGGGAGTCAAGCTATTCTCCGAAGCACCTGAAGGCAGGACAAGAAGCAATGGATGGAAACTAATCAAGGAGAGAAGCAACCTAGAACTAAGGAGAAACTTCCTGACAGTGAGAACAATTAACCAGTGGAACAACCTGCCTCCAGAAGCTATGAGTGCTACAACACTGGAAGTTTTTAAGAAGAGACTGGAGAACCATTTGTCTGAAATGGTATAGGGTTTCCTGCCTGAGCAGGGGGTTGGACCAGATGACCTCCAAGGTCCCTTCCAACTTTATTATTATTATTATTATTATTATTATTATTATTATTATTATTATTATTATTTAATGTAGATGGCCTCTTTGACCCCTCTTTCAAACCAGCGGTCCTCCTTGTGCAGAATATGGATTTTGCTGTCTTCAAAAGAGTGGCCTTTGCCTTTCAAATGCCGATGGACTGCTGAATCCTGTCCTGGTAGGTTTGTTCTCCTGTGTTGTGCCATGCATTTGTGAAGTGATTGTTTTGTTTCTCCAATGTACAGACGTACAATGCACACGTCAGGGGACTGGAGGATAAAACCTATGAAGAACAGTTGCAGAATTGGGTATATCTAGTCTAAAGAAGAGAAGGACGAGGGATGACATGATAACAGTGTTCCAATATCTCAGGGGCTGCCCCAAAGAAGAGGGAGTCAAGCTATTCTCCAAAGCGCCTGAAGGCAGGACAAGAAGCAACGGATGGAAACTGATCAAGGAGAGAAGCAACCTGGAACTAAGGAGAAACTTCCTGACAGTTAGAACAATTAACCAGTGGAACAACCTGCCTCCAGAAGCGGTGAATGCTCCAACATTGGAAGTTTTTAAGAAGAGACTGGACATTTATCCGAAATGGTATAGGGCAGTGGTGGCGAACCTATGGCACAGGTGGCAGAGGTGGCACTCAGAGCCCTCTCTGTGGGCACGCATGCCATCGCCCCAGTCCTAGGCCTTCAGCTGCGTTTTATAAAACCTTTTCGCTTTAGGCCTCCGCTGCCGTGTACAAAAAAAAAAAAAAAAGGTTCAATCAATCAGTCAATTTCAACTTCTCGCGGGAAAAAAAAATCTTGCAAAGTTGGAATTGATTGATTGAACTTTTTAGTCCCACCCAGTCTGCCGTTACCACTGCAGCCACGCCCACCCAATGGGCCACACACCCCCAAATGGCCATACCCAGCCAATGGGCCGCACCCACCGGCACCCGACGATGCACAAGTGGGTTTTGGGTTGCAGTTTGGGCACTCGGTCTCTAAAAGGTTCGCCATCACTGTGCTAAGGCTTGAATAAGTGCCTCCGAATCTGATTTAATTTGCATTTGTGTTTTAGTTAGTCTGCTTCCCCCCCCCCCCGCTTTTCTGATGAGGCCGTTTCCTGATTCAGAAATGCATATATGTACACAGAAAAATGACATATACAAGCAGGTAGTTCTGAACTTTGCTTGAAATGCTTGCATAAGAGAAAAGTGATGGAAACATGAGCAAATTAGAAAAAAAATGTGTACATAGGAACTATATTACAGAAGACTTGCAGACGTTTGTTCAGATTTGTATTAAAATATTTCACGACCGATGCCAAAAGGAGATGGGAGGAATAAAGGATACGGGATTTAAAGTATTTTAAAAGTTATAGAAAACAACACAGGTGCATCCTTCTTTTATAGATCCAATTTGAGGAGATAGCTTTTGCCAGAATTGACAATATGGGCCACTTCCACTAAATTGGCTATATAGGATTTAAATGCATGTTTACTTTTCTTTTTTTTTCCCTGCCAGAAATCTGTTGGGTGATACAAATGAAATTCACTACAAATAGTTTCAGGATCAACAATATAAAATTCTACTTTAGGCGGTACATAATGAAAAGAACTTACAGGATTTAACAGGTTCTGCTTCTTCTCAAATTTCTATAGCTGGGCTTAGATTTAGGTTAGAACAGACATGTCAAACACGAGGTCCGGGGGCCGGATAATAAGTTTTTCACCTACGTATAGCATCTAGCTTGTTCTGTTCTTATGCACATACAATGTGGGATTCTTGGTTCTCTCTGAGCTTGGTTGCTTTCTTTGCAGACGTTTCATTACCCAACTAAGTAAAATCATCAGTGCTACTAATCTTATTGATTACTGTACTGCAGACATGTCAAACACAAGGCCCGGGGGCCAGATGCGGCCTGTGAAGTGGTTTCATGTGGCCCGCAAAGCCATCCTGGAAACAGTGAGGGAACGGCCCCTGCTGCTTTGGTCCTGGCCCAGGCCAGGTGGCAGCCAATGTACAATTTTGTGGTGGCCATCTATGCTGAAATGCATTCAGTCTTAGCTCCACAAGGCCGTCTGGAAACAGTGAGGAACCAGCCCCTGCCGCGTTGGCCATGCCCCTGGGTGCATGCTGGGGAGGGGTCACCCTTTGTGAGGAATGAAGAAATGCACCATCGCCCGGAAGTGGCCAGCAAATGGCCCTGGCCTGCTTCACATATCCGGCTTGATGGGCTCCGGGGGAGGGGTTTCAGCAGGCAGTGAGGCTCCTCCAGTGGACCATGTCTTGGCGCTTGCCCCGGTCCCACCCCCTTCTGCCAGAGACCCTCAGATCTGTCCCACTCCTGTCCAGGCCCCCACAGGCACCCTTGACACGAACGATGTAGAGCTGGCCATGCCCACCCAATAGGCCACACCCACTGCACCCACGCCCACATAGTAGGCCACACCCACCTGGCCACACCCACTCGCCCCCCCTGAGGGCAACCGCAATGCTGATGAAATTGAGTTTGACACCCCTGGGTTAGAATGACAGAATCCTAGAATTTGGAAGCGGTGATCCTGGAGTTTCCGTTGCTTGCTCAATAAATTAATTCACCTAAATTAGCTAATAACGAAGAACTGGGTTCGTGGGCTGTAGGCCACTGAATGGCAGCTTTTCACCTTTCAAATATATCAGACAGGTATGGAAAGTTTTATATCCAAATATATTTTCTTCCTTATATTGTTTCCATTTCCCCTTAACATTAACAGAATCCAGTCTCCACTAGATCAGTGTTTCCCAAACTTGACCATTTTAAGGCATGTGGACTTCAACTCCCAGAATTCCACAGCCAGCAATGCTGGCTGTGGAATTCTGGGAGTTGAAGTCCACATGCCTTAAAATGGTCATGTTTGGGAAACACTGCACTAGATAATTGACGCTCCAGCTGAAACTAAGTTAATCAAATAAAAATAGCAAACAAGGGGAAATCTTTTACTGAAACTTCCTTGAACCCCCAAATATGTTACCCAGACCTGATCCACACATCATGTGCTTGAAATAAACCAACTCCTTTCCATGCAGCTGTCTGGTGTCTTTCTTGCAAAACCCTAGCTTGGATCAGGACCCTCAAATGTTTTGCACAAATAAAAACAATGAGAATAGAGCTGGAAGGGACCTTTGAGGTCTTCTAGACCAGGGCTTTTCAACCAGTGGTATGGGTACCACCTGTGGTACATTGGCACCTGGCAGATGGTACGCAACCATCCTAGAAAAGGGGTAGCCAGGGAGGGGAATGAGCTGAACTGGTGGCAGCACCGCACACGCCTGAGCGACAGATGGCTGGAGCTGCAGGGCTGTCAGCGCTCAGCGGAAGCGCCAGGATCAGCACCAGGCTCTAGCTGGAGCTCGGTGCTGATCCTGGTGCTTCTGCTGAGCCCTGAAGAAGCACCGATCAGCTGGAAAGCAACACTGATCCTGGCACTTCTGCTGAGCCCCGAAGAAGCACCGATCAGCTGGAACGTTACAGCCTCTCCAGGCTCTTGTGATTTACATTCAGATGTTTGGCAACTGATTCATATTTATGACGGTCACAGTGTCCCAGGGTCATGTGAAGGGACCAAAACCTGCTGCAACCACCCAGCAGATGGGGGGGGGGAATAAAAACCAAATACCCCCCACCCCATCCCCACTGCCAACAGAAATGCTTAGAACAATGAAAACCTCGGACAGAAGGAAGAGCGCCGCCTGGTGGGCAGGCAGGCGTCTTGCTCGGCTGTGGCTTGGGGGGCACTTTTTTCAGTGCCATTGTAACTTCCAACTAAGCGAACTGTTGTAAGTCGAGGACTACCTGTACTTTATCACTTTTTTCCTTTTTTTTTTGGTCATCAACTTTTTGACACCTTGCTAGGCGACTGGTGGTACTCGGATGTTGCCGTATCCTAAAAGTGGTACAATGGGTGAAAAAGCTGAAAAGCCCTGTTCTAGTCCAACCCCCTGCTCAAGCAGGAGACCCTATACCAGGGGTAGACAACCTTGGCTCTTAGCTGGCTCAGGAATTCTGGGAGTTGAAGTCCACAAGTCATAAAAGAGCCAAGGTTGCCTACCCCTGCCCTATACCATTCTGGAGAAATGTGTCTTCAGTCTCTTCTTTAAAAATGCCAGTGATGAAGCACCCACAGCTTCTGGAGGCCAGCTGTTTCACTGGTTAATTGTCCTCATCGTTAGGAAGTTTCCCCTTAATTCCAGGTTGCTTCTCTCCTTGATTAGTTTCCATCCATTGTTTTTCAATCTTGCCTTCTGGTGCACAGTTCCTTGCACACAAGAAAACAAAGGATTCTGCATGTAAACACGTCAACATCATGCAACTCAGCAATTACCCAGTGGGTTCCAAAATGTGCCTTTGTCTAGAAGTGCCATTCATTAATTGTCCTCAATCAATCCCTGCTTTTCATTATGTCATCAATCCATCTAATTTTGCAGCGAGGACGTGTAAGCGCCTCTTGGGAGAGCTTATGAAATAAGGGTTGACAGAAGAAGGAGAAAGCCAGAGAAGGGGTAAATAACGTCTCCTTTCCTGAAATCCAAGATAATCTATTTGGGGATCTATTTCCAAGCTATAATTAGCATGAGCCACACTGGGCCGAAATAAAAGAAAGGAGATCTGCAGTGCTGCAGAGGGGGGAAAACATGTTGGAAAGAGAAGTATGTGTTTTAGATCTGGAATGTTTTGTGATCAGGAAATCAGACAATCCTTGGGTGGAGCTTCTTTATTTAAAGGCAACTGGACTTCCTGATTTTTCTTTAAGACATTTCGCTTCTCATCATCAGTCCAAACCTTAGTGTTGCTGTTGTTTACTTGCTAAGTCATGTCCAACTCTTTGCGACCCTGTGGACCACACACACCAGGCCTCCCTCTAAGAAGAAATTTCCTGACAGTGAGAACAATTAATCAGTGAAAAGACTTGAGTCCAGAAGTTGTGGGTGCTCCAACACTGGAGGTTTTTAAGAAGAGATTAAGCAACGATTTGTCTGAATGGTTATTCTATATTCCACCTCTTCTCCAAAGCACCTGAAGGCAGGACAAGAAGCAACGAATGGAAACTCATCAAGGAGAGAAGCAACCTGGAACTAAGGAGGAATTTCATGATAGGAAGAATAATTAATCAATGGGACAGCTGGGATTCCAGAAGCTGTGGATGCTCCAACACTGGAGGCTTTTAAGATGAGATTGGACAACCATTTGTCTGAAATAATATAGGGTGTCCTGCTTGAGCAGGAGGTTGGACTGGAAGACCTCCAAGGTCCCTTCCAATTCTATTATTCTATAAAGTCTTATCACATCACTTTCAATTTCAATCTGATTATAAAAAGCCTGAGGAAAAACTCCACCATTCTACACAAGGACAGCTGTAACTCCAGGATTTCTGCAGGAGCAACATTGGGTTGTTTATCTCAGTGGCACACAAGAGCCACAGCATATGCTGGGCTATCACGTCAAGAAACAAGTCTTGGTGAAATAGAATCAAAACCTCCCCAGGCTTCTTTCAAGCATCGGTGGTGTAAAACCGGTGGCATCTTACGTCTTGATCCCTCTCTGAACCAACCTCCGAGCAATTTGTCCACAGGGGCGACATCTAGTCGGATTTTCACTCCAAATCCATCTTGGCGAACAGTTGGGTCTGACAGGGAATCTCGCCGTAAGAATAAGTTTTTCACCGTTCATCTCTTTGCTTTGACACTGCTCTTTTGTTCTTAAGCCTGCGTCCTCCAGGTGAAACTCACAGCTACCCAGTCTGCCAAAACTAAACTGATAAGGGATTCAGACATGCAGGAAGTCTTTGACATACAACCCGTAATGGAGCTTGCCTGTTATCGCTCTACATCATAAAAGTTGCAAAATGGGTCTGTCAATGATCTGATTTTACAATCTTTTTGCGGCGGCTGCAAAGCAAACACTGCGATTGTTAAGTGGACCAATGATTTGCTACAGGCATAGTTTTAGCAAAAGCTGGAAGTAAGTGCCAGCTTTCAGCAAAAGTGTCATAAAAGGTAGGCTCCAGGCTAGAGAGCAGGAGATGGTGAATTCTAGGTCTGATCTTAGGCAGAAAAGCCAGCTGGGTGACTTTGGGTCAATCACCAGGAGAGGTGAGTTCTAGTCTCACCTGAGGCAAAAAAGCCGGCTGGGTGACTTTGGGTCAATCACCAGGAGAGGTGAGTTCCAGTCTCACTTGAGGCAGAAAAGCTGACTGGGTGACTTTGAGTCAATCACCAGGAGAGGTGAGTTCTAGTCTCACCTGAGGCAAAAAAGTCGACTGGGTGACTTTGGGTCAATCACCAGGAGAGGTGAGTTCTAGTCTCATCTGAGGTAGAAAAGCTGACTGGGTGACTTTGGGTCAATCACCAGGAGAGGTGAGTTCCAGTCTCATCTGAGGCAGAAAAGCCAGCTAGGTGACTTTGGGTCAATCACCAGGAGAGGTGAGTTCTAGTCTCACCTGAGGCAGAAAAGCCGACTGGGTGACTTTGGGTCAATCACCAGGAGAGGTGAATTCTAGTCTGATTTAGACAGAAAAGCCGGCTAGGTGACTTTGGGTCAATCACCAGGAGAGGTGAATTCTAGTCTGATCTTAGACAGAAAAGCCGGCTGGGTGACTTTGGGTCAATCACCAGGAGAGGTGAGTTCTAGTCTCATCTGAGGTAGAAAAGCTGACTGGGTGACTTTGGGTCAATCACCAGGAGAGGTGAGTTCTAGTCTCACCTGAGGCAGAAAAGCTTACTGGGTGACTTTGGGTCAATGACCAGGAGAGGTGAGTTCTAGTCTCATTTGAGGCAGAAAAGCCAGCTAGGTGACTTTGGGTCAATCACCAGGAGAGATGAGTTCTAGTCTCATCTGAGGTAGAAAAGCTGACTGGGTGACTTTGGGTCAATCACCAGGAGAGATGAGTTCTAGTCTCATCTGAGGCAGAAAAGCCAGCTAGGTGACTTTGGGTCAATCACCAGGAGAGGTGAATTCTAGTCTGATCTTAGACAGAAAAGCCGGCTGGGTGACTTTGGGTCAATCACCAGGAGAGGTGAGTTCTAGTCTCACCTGAGGCAGAAAAGCTGGCTGGGTGACTTTGGGTCAGTCACCAGACTAGAACTGTGAGTTCTAGTCTTACCTTAGCATGAAAGTTGATTGGGTGACTTTGGGCCAGTCACTCTGTGTGAGCCCAATCCACTTCACAGGTTTGTTGTTAAAAGAGGAGGAGGACGGTGTGTGGGACGTGTTTTCTGCCTTGAGTTACTTGTGACAATAAGAAAAGTGTGAAATAAAATACATAAATAAATAAAATAAAAGCGTTCACGAGACCACGGGATGCGGCAAATGGGCGCCCATGCAGCTGTGCTGCTGAAGGCTTGAAGCTTTAGTCACAGGACTGTGGAGGAGGCCTAACTATCGACATTTTGAATCTCAATCATACGTCCTTTTAGGTCGGTCGTAACTTTGGATGACTGTCATAAGTAAAGGATTTCCTGTATCTGAAAACCACACTCCCTTTCCTCCATCACTTTCCACACTTTTGTTCACGAGTGACTGTTTGATTGGCTTATTCCAATTTAAGCAGGAACAAAAACCGTATTTTCTGAGATATTCAAATCCACCTGAAAAGTTCAATTGGGAGGAATAAACGGTGAAACATCTTTAAGCTAAAGTAAGCTGGCAAATGTCCTTTTGCTTTACATTAGAGCAAGGGAATTCTGGGAATTGAAGTCCGTATTGCCCAAAATGCCAAAGTTGGACCCTCCATCATTCTGCAGTGTTTTTTTATTCACTGCATGGATGAATATGTTTGACGCACCTGTTTAATTAATTATGATATCCAATATTAGCTATTTTACCAATTTCCAGAACGTTCTAAGTATTAAGGACTTCCATTCAGAGATGGGGTCCTTCCTTATTTGTTGATTCTTTCAACTGGCAGTTAAAAATTGACATTCCAGAACAGGTTCCATCCAAATACCTTGTAACCTTAACGTTTGTCTTTTATATTTTTGCTCTGTTTACGGTATTTCCGGCTGTTACCTCTAAAGCATCTTTTGACCTTCAAAATGCACGCTCAGTTATTTGTCTCTTAAGAAAGACGCTCTGCGCCGTATTCAATGGGAAGTTTGTGGCTGAATGAAACCTTTTGGGCTTTGTGATTTCTTTAGATTGTAATTGGGGACTGCTGAACAATGACACACACAGCCACACAATGGCTCTTCGGAATGATATGGTTGCTAGGCTGGGTGCATTCAGCAAATTAATAAATCATACATTAGGTTAATGCACGGGTGCGCCCTGCAGGGTTCGGCTGCTTTCAAAACAGCTCGGACTACTGAGAATGTAGGAACGAATAGCAGATGTGTTGCTAAATCATATGAATGCACACAGTTAGCACTTTATGGATGTGTTTTCCATTCAGTGCTTCCAGATTTATCTGGCCTTTCAACGTATTATTCACTAAAGGTGTCTTCTAAGTAATTTCTGATTACTTAGCAGCAGATAGCAATCTTCTCCAGAGACCGAATGAGAGGCTTTCGTTTCATTAATTAGTGTATTGTTTGAATTTTGAGGACACCTGAATCTACAGCAACTCTGGGCCGCTTGCAATTAGGAAAAATTAAAAATAAGACAGACTAAAACCTACGAAGAACGGCTGCGGGACTTGGATTTGGCTAGTCTAAAGAAAAGAAGAAATAGGGGAGACATGATAGCAGTGTTCCAGTATTTGAGGGGCTGCCACAAGGCAGAGGGGGTCAGGCTGTTCACCAAAGCACCAGAGGAAAGGATGAGAAACAATGGTTGGAAACTGATCAAAGAGAAAAGCAACCTGGAATTAAGGAGAAACTTCTTGATAGTGAGGACAATCAACCAGTGGAACAGATTTGCCACCAGAAATCGTGGGCACTCCATCACTGGAGATTTTTAAGAAGAGGCTGGACATTCACCTGTCTGAGATGGTATAGGCTCTTCTGCTTGAGCAGGGGGCTGGACTAGAAGACCTCCAAGGACCCATCCAGCTCTATTCTATTCTATTCTATTCCATTCCATTGCATTGCATTGCATTGCATTGCATTGCATTGCATTCTATTCTATTCTATTCTATTCCACTCCATATTTTCTATTCTATTCTATTCTATTCTATTCTATTCTATTCTATTCTATTCTATTCTATTCTATTCTATTCTATTTCCATTCTCCTATTCTATTCTATTCTATTCTATTCTATTCTATTCTATTCTATTCTATTCTATTCCACTCCATATTTTCTATTCTATTCTATTCTATTCTATTCTATTCCACTCCATATTTTCTATTCTATTCTATTCTATTCTATTCTATTCTATTCTATTCTATTCTATTCTATTCTATTCTATTTCCATTCTCCTATTCTATTCTATTCTATTCTATTCTATTCTATTCTATTCTATTCTATTCTATTCCACTCCATATTTTCTATTCTATTCTATTCTATTCTATTCTATTCCATCCATATTTTCTATTCTATTCTATTCTATTCTATTCTATTCTATTCTATTCTATTCTATTCTATTCTATTTCCATTCTATTCTATTCTATTCTATTCTATTCTATTCTATTCTATTCTATTCTATTCTATTCTATTCTATTCTATTCTATTCTATTCTATTCTATTCTATTCTATTCTATTCTATTCTATTCTATTCTATTCTATTCTATTCTATTCTATTCTATTGTATTCTATTCTATTCTATTCTATTCTATTCTATTCTATTCCATTCCATTCCATTCCTCTCCACTCCACTCCATATTTTCTATTCTATTCTATTCTATTCTATTCTATTCTATTCTATTCTATTCTATTCTATTCTATTCATGCTGATGCTGCCTCCCAAATACACATACACACATGAACTCAGAGGTAGCTGAAGGCAGCACAAAGCACAAGAGGGGATTTCATTAATTTATAACTAGTGGAAAGAAATCACAAACATCCCAATAAACATAAAAAGGTAATAAAAACATTCGGGGGGGGGATGTAATATATAGGCCAAAAGAGAGCACATTTTTAGAGAAACATGCAGATAAAATTATCTTAATCCAGTTGACTTCTTTAGGGTTCACTCCAGGAAATTTCCAGGCTAATGGTGCATTTATTTATTTAGTTTATATTCAGCGGAGGTCTATCGAGCAATTTTCCAACAGAAAGTTGACTTATCACCACACCTGAGTCCTCCATTTCTGTTGTTAAGTGGGACATTTCTTAAATGAGTTTTACCCCATGGTATGACCTTGCTCCACTTTGTTAGTTAGTAATAGGGCTAAGTGAATCTGGCTTTGCGTGTCAGACGGCCGCAAAAGGAGATCACGTGACCCCGGGGACACTGCAAACCGTTGTAAATATGAGTCAGTCAGTTGCCAAGCGTCTGAATTTTGATCACGTGACCGTGGAGATGTTGCAGCGGTCCCAAAAGTGAAAAACTGTCCTAAGTCACTTTTTTCAGTGCTGTTCTAACTTCGAACAGTCATTAAATGAATAGTTTTACATCCTGTACTAGGCCTACTATATTCCTAGCTTTGATGAATGGCAGAACAATGTGGGGAAAAAGAAGTTCCCCTAGTTTAATTCTTTGTTAATTAATTCTATGTTCTTTGGGGATTTTTTTTTTCTCCTTCGTCCCACCTTCACGTAAAAGTGTAAATCTTTTTTAATGGACTTTTGTTCTAATATTTCTATGTGTGGGGCTCATATATCTTAGGCTTAGGCTTAAGGGTAAATAACTGCTGAGCTATTTATCCTATGTGACAAGAAAGCCAGCATATTACCCAGAACTTCTTGCCTGGAATCATGAGAAAGGGAAGAATGACTGATGTTCATGCAGACGTGCATCCTGGTATATGGGTCCACCTAATACTAGCATTCAGCTTGTTCAAAGTAGGAATAATTGAATAATTGTATGCTCAAGTTTGTCTTGTGCAAATTGGGCAAAGTCAGATACTTGAATTCAAAATGGTGTAAATTGGGTTTCTCAAATGCAAGAAACATCAGTCAGAATTCAGATCCTGTCACAATTTGGTGGGAAATGGTGAGATCTGGCTGTGTGTGTGGGGGGGAACGGAGGAAAGAGGAGATGGTTTTGTGGGAGGGGCAGGTACAGGAGCAGCCATTGCTTGCATGAGCGAGGCCGAGAGCATCCGTGACGCTCATGCAAGTGAGGCCCTGAGTGCTCACTCAAATGGGACCACGAGTGTCATGGGTGCTCTCGGCCTCACTCACGCGAGCAACGGGTGCTTGTGCACCCGTCCCTCCCTCAAAGCCGTCCTCTCTTCCCTCCCTCCCGAGCACCCACAACACGTGCACAAGTGGGGCTGCGAGTGCCTACGACGTTCATGTGATTAGGGCTGTGCAGCCGGTTGGCCCAGTTGCACGTGGGCCAGCTGCAAATAGGCCATGGACCGGTAGTGGGCTGCGACCCATAGGCTGGGGACCCCTGCACTGGATCTCTCTCAGCTAATGTTGAGTCAGGTACCATCTACTCCAGATGTCCCCAACCCCTGGTTCGTAGACCGGCACCGGGCCACAGCATGTCAGAAACCGGTCCGCACAAACAAGCAAACCCCCATCCGCGGGATGCAGGCAGTACATGAAAACAGGCCCCCTCCGGTCCGCAGAAAAACCTCTCTCCAAGGAACCGGTCGATGGTGCCCAAAAGGTTGGGGACCTCTGATCTACTCTACCACCTGTACATTCGTTTTTTGGGGGCCTTCTCACTACTGAACTGCATCTTGAACTTCATCTGAGTATCAGGAGGAAATCTCCTTGACTGAGACCAGTGTGGTTCCCATGTTGGAGGTAACTTAGTGACGGTGCAGAATATGTCTACAGGTAGCCCTCAACTTACGACCATTCGTTTAGTGACCGTTCAAAGTTACAACGGGACTGAAAAGAGTGATTTATGACCAGTGGTGGGATTCAAATACCTGAACATCCAGTTCTCTGCGTGGATGAAGGCCTGGGCCTCCAAGGCCTGGAATGGACTTCCAGAAGTGACATCCATGCACTTCCTGTCCCCTGATCCTCTTTGTTGCTCTTCTCTGCCCTCTTTCTAGAGTCTCAACATCTTTTCTACATCGTGGTGACCAAAACTGGATGCCGGTGTCCCAAGTGTGGCATTACCAAGGCCTTGTAAAGTAGTATTAACACTTCACGTGATCTTGATTCTATCCCTCTGTTAATGCAGCCCAGCACTGTGTTGGCTTTTTGGGCAGCTGCAGCACACGGCTGGCTCCTATTTAAGTGATTGTCCACTAAGACTCCGAGACACAAGAAGTGTCCTTAACCAGACAGGTAGTCCTTAATTTACGAGTACAACTGAGCCCATAATTGCTGCTGCTCAACAAGAAAGTGGCTAAAAGTGACTTTGGCCCCATTTTACAAACTGCGTTGCCACAGTCGTGATGTGATCGCTGCAGTTAAATTAGTAAAACTGTTGTGAAGCTAATCGGGCTTCCCAGAAGGTTGCAAAAGGGGGTCCCGTGACCCCGGGATATTGCTGCCACCATCATAAATATGAGTCAGTTGCCAAGCGTCTGAATTTTGACCACATGACCGTGCGGAGTGCTGCAATGGTCGTAAGTGTGAAAAATGGTCATTAATCACTTTTTTTTCAATGCCTCTGTAACTTTGAATGCCCACCAAATGAACGGTTGTAATACGAGGACGACCTGTACCTCAGTAGGTAGGCGGGCTGAGACCCCCTCACTTGCTTCCATCCACGTGATACGGTGGAAGTGACGCACAAATAGCTCCAGGGATACAACCTACATCGACACAACCAGTCTTAGAAAGAGTGCAGAGAAGAGCGACAAAGATGATTAGGGGTCTGGAGACTAAATCACACAATGATTTAAGGCAGGGGTCCCCAACCTCCGGTCCATGGACCGGTACTGGGCCGCAGCATGCCAGCAACGGGTCCGCACAATCAACCCAAAGCCGCTCTATTTTAATGTTGAATTTAATAACAGCAGCAAGATTATTGGTGGGTCAATATTGGAAGAAGGACAGTGCCTTCTTTAGAAGAATGGGTATTTAAGGTTTCTAATTTAGCAGAAATGGCTAAAATTTCTGCTTATTTAAAGGATCACTCCCAAGAGAGATATTTTAATGAATGGAGAAGATGGATAGAATATGTTCAGAAGAAATATGGAACTACAAAGTTTCATTTATTTTATGAGTAATGGACTTGTTTATAAAATTATGATGTTAAAGTTTGAAGAGAATTAAGGGTTAGTATGATTTTGGTTATTGTATCATTAGTAAACTTAAGTAGATTATGTTTAATATGTTTGTATAACCCTGTACTTGGCTCTGGGAAGTTGGGGGGGAGGGGGAGGGGGGAGGGGGTGGGGGGAGGATGGGTTGGAGGTTAAATAGCTCAGATATGTAGAAATAGTTTCATTGTGTATAATACTATGTTTTATTTTGGAGAGAGGAATTGCCCGGGCATTTCCCCTGGATTGCATCCGGAATGAGAAGATAGGAGGAAGGGGAGAAGTAAGTAGGAAGGTTAAGGAGAAGGAGGAAAGAGGGAGAGTGAAGAAGAAGAGAGAAAGAGGGAAGTGAGAGAAGAGGTTAGAGGATGGATGCGGTTTGGGGGGAAATGGGTGAGCAATACTGAAAGTTATGTGTATAAATTTATTTTACTCTTTATCTGAAGTATTTTTTATGATGTAATGTAAAATCGAAAATAAAATTTTTTTTTACAAAAAATAAAAAAATCAACCAAAGCCCCTCCATGGGATGCAGGCAGCACACAAAACCACACACACTCCGGTCCGCGGAAAAAACCTTTCTGCACAGAACCGGTCCCTGATGCCCAAAAGATTGGGGACCTCTGATTTAAGGGAACTAAATATATTTAGTTTAATGAAAAGAAGGCATAGGGCAAGGGTCTCCAACCTCCGGTCTGTGGACCTGTATTGGGCCGCGTTATGCCAGCAACCGGTCCGCACAAACAAGCAAAGCCCCATCCATGGGATGCAGGCAGCACGCAAAACCACACGCCCTCCAGTCCGCGGAAAAACCTCTCTCCACGGAACCGGTCCCTGGTGCCCAAAAGGTTGGGAACCTCTGGCGTAGGGGAGACATGATAGCAGTCTTCCAGTACAGAGATTCCTCGACTTACCACGGTTAGTTTGGTGACTGTTCAAAGTTACGGCAGCAACGAAAAATGTGACTTGTGACCGTTTTCGCAGTTATGACCTTTGCAGCATCCCCACGACCGTAGGTTCAAAATTCAGACGCTTGGCGACTGACTCCTATTTATGATGGTTGCAGGGTCCCACGGTCACGTGATTCCCCTTTTGCGACCGTCTGACAAGCCGAGTCAATGGGGGGATTCACTTAACAACCGGGTTGCTAACGGATCAACTGCGGTGACTCCCCTCAACAGCTCTGGCAAGAAAGGTCATAAAATGGGCTTAACAAATGTCTCATTTAATGACAAGAAGTTTGGGCTCAACTGGGTTCGTACGTCAAGTGCTACTTGTACATGAGGGGCTGTCGCAGAGAAGAAGGAGGTCGACCTATTCTCCAAAGCAGCTGAAAGAAGCAATGGGTGGAAGCTCAATAAAGAGAGATTCAACCTAGAAATAAGGAGGAATTTCCTGACAATAGGAACGATTAATCAACGGAACAGTTTGCTTCTCGGAGATGTGGGTGCTCCATCACTGGAGGTTTTCAAGAAAAGATTGGACAACCAATTGTCTGGGATGGACTAGATCAGTGATGGCGAACCTTTTAGAGCCCGAGTGCCCAAACTGCAACCCAAAACCCACTTATTTATCGCTGGGTGCCGGGTGGGCATGGCCCACTGGGTGGGCATGGCTGTGGTCATGGCAGACTGGGTGGATGTGGCCAAGCTGGGCATGGTCACCTCGATGTTGCTCGTGGGGAGGGACGCCTGTGGGGGCCGGGCAGGGTTGGGGAAGATCCAGGGGGTCTCTGGCAGGTGGGGCATTGCGCAGGAGGCTCGTCCTGCAGAGTGAGGTTGGGCAAGGCAGGGCAGGGTGGGGGTATCATTGTCACAGGGCAAGGGGCGGCTGGTGCCTGACACCAATGGCCCCCGCACACAGAAATCAGCGAGCGCATTGGGAGCGACAGTGTCCGTAAGCAGCCACAGCCTGCGGGCCCCTCGACCGGCGCCACTCTTGCGCTCTGCAGCCCACCGCCAGCAGTTCAGAGAAGCCACCTCTGAGCTGGATGGCCGGCCGACAGCTGAGGAGGCGATGCAGTGGGTTGTGCCCGGGAAAAGGAGAGCATGCAAGGCCAGGAGGGATGGGATGGGGAGAAGGAAGGAAACCTGCCATGCTGGGATGCATCCAGCCACGTGGGAGCTCGGCAAGTTAGCGGGCAGCTGGTTGAAGAGGGACGGTTGCCATCTCCAGGGCATGGCGCGTGTGCCCACAGAGAGGGCTCTGAGTGCCGCCTCTGGCACGCGTGCCACAGGTTCGCCACCACTGGACTAGAAGATCTCCAGGGGTCCTTTCCAGCCTTATGATTCTATATTTTATCTCTGCTTCCTTTTTGTTACTGTGATATAAAAGAACACCACAAAAACACTGCCTTGATGTAAGGCTGTCATTACCTTATCTTTTTTTCCTCCCGCTGTTTGAAGATGCCCAAAGCAGGCAAGGACGGAAATAACACAACCACATGAATTTCGTGTGTGTTGTATTCCAAAGCATTCTTGCAAAAAGACGGTCTAATGTTTACCTTTTGGAGGTGGCTGATGAATGGACATCTACATTGGGACTTTTTAACTTTTACAAAAAAAACCCCCCAAAAAACCCCAATTGAATAAGAGGTTGGTATTCATCAGGAAGCTGTTATCAACCTTATTATAATGCAAATTTTATGAGAGAGGGTAATAAGTATGCTAGGTAATGGCGGCAGCTGTGCTTTATTTATGCTTACTCTGCTCTTTTTTTTTTATCTTTGAGAATTAGTTTTGTAAAAAGCAAATTGGCCAACAAATTGCATTAATGCTAGCCTTCTTGGGTATGTTAAGAACTGCTAATTTTAACTTAACACTAAATTCATACGGACGCTTAAGTACTTGAGTACAAATACTCGCCTTTTAGAAGATTTTAATGGAACTGCAGCAAGGAAGTCTTGGCTGACACCCAACCTGAGCTGGCTTGCTTATTGATTTATTTATTTAGTGGGGAGGGGGTGTGTGTTTCTGTACCATTCTAAGCCTTCACGGTGCTGATCAGTTTATATCCCCTCCTTAGAGTAAGAAGACTAAAATAATAAAGCAGTATATCAGAATAACAGAACTGCAACACCGGAAAGAATAAGATAAGATGGCAAAAATGAGCTTATATGAGTTGCGGCCTTATTTGGACCGGGAGGCTTTACTCACAGTCACTCATGCCCTTGTCACCTCAAGACTGGATTACTGTAACGCGCTCTACATGGGGCTACCCTTGAAGAGCGTTCGGAGGCTGCAGTTGGTTCAGAACGCAGCCGCGAGAGCGATTGTGGGCGCGCCAAGGTAGGCCCACGTGTCACCTATCCTCCGCGAGCTGCACTGGCTTCCTGTGGGTCTCCGGACGCAATTCAAGGTGTTGATTATCACCTTCAAAGCCCTTCATGGGATAGGGCCAGGTTACTTACAGGACCGCATTCTGCCGCACAGCTCCCAGAGACCGGTGAGGTCCCATAGATTGGGCCTCCTTCAGGTCCCGTCGGCCAGACAATGTCGGCTGGCGGGCCCTCGGGGAAGGGCCTTTTCTGTGGTGGCTCCGACCTGGTGGAATCAACTTCCCCCCGAGGTTCGAACTACTCCCACCCTGCCGGCCTTTAAGAAGGCCGTTAAAACTCTCCTGTTCCGGCAGGCCTGGGGCTGATGTCCCCAGGGGGGGCCGGGATATGATCGGACTCGCGGTATGACTGTTTTATTTTATTGTTTTATCATTGTTTTAACTTTGTACGCCGCCCTGAGTCCTTTGGGATTGGGCGGCATATAAATATTTGAAAATAAATAAATAAATAAATAAATAAATCTCCGTGTGGTCCTTGGTACTCTTTGAGCTCGGTTGTTTGATTACCCAGCTAGGCAACATCATCAGTGCTAAAAGGGAGTGAGGTTTGCAGAGAGGAGGAGGAGGAGGAGGAGGAGGAGAACTGTGGGGTTCTTGGTACTCTCTGACCTTGGTTTTTATTGAAGGATTTTATTACCCAACTAGGGCAACATCATCAATGCTAAAAGGAAGTTGGGTTTGCAGAGTGGAGAGAAGGAGGAAGAAAACTTGGTTGTTTTCTTGCAGATGTTCATCTAACTAGCTAATATCATCCAGGCTAGAAGGGTGTGGGCTTTGGTCTCTTCATATGAAGTGCAAGTATATAAACCCAGAGTAAACCCCACCCCCTTCCAGCACTGATGATGCTACCTATTTAGGTTGTGAAACGTCTGCAACAAAACATCCAAGCTCAGAAAGCTCCAAGGACTCCCCACAACTCAATAAATATCCTCTTCTGGTGGTGCTAGATCCCCTTTTTAAAAAAGTAAATATATTTATGGCAATTGCAGCATCCCAGGGTTGTTATGTTCACCATTTGCTAAGTCAATGAGGGGGGCTGGATTTGCTTAACAAACCACAATCATTCACTTCACATTTGCAATGACTCAGTTAACAACTGTGGCCGAAAAAGATCCTAAAATTGAGTGTGACTCAATGTAACAACCGCCTTCCTTAAGAACATAAAATTGTGGTTCCGATTGTAGTTGTCCACCGAGCACTACCTGCACATACACAATTATCTCCAAGGCAGATTCTTTCAGATAAAACTCCCATAATCTTACTTTTGTTCACGGAAACTGCGGCAAAGTTCGGCGGAGTTGTTTCACCCTTCAAAAACTGTCAGAGGAGTGAACGGTGCCGTTTAGCCTTTCAAACGCCGTTGAAATGTTTCTTATTCCGCGTGATAGTTAGAGAATTTAATTAGATTTCCTCATTGTCCCAAACTTCAGACGAACGGTAAAGAGTTTGAAATAAACTCCCACTTGAATTGACGATTCCATTAGCTCTCTCGCCTCCACATATAAACAGACATTACAGCCTCCATTTGCTCATAATTCAGATTTGGAACACGGAACGTGAACTTCTGACAATAGGTATCCTTGAGACGCTGAGATATCTAGCAGCCACAAAACTGAAATTCACGTCTACTCTACCCGTACAGGGAAATCCTTTTATTTACCGATTTGCTGTCGTTGGGTCAATAAGTGGTATCCGACTCTTTGCGACTCCATGGACCACGCCACCCAGCCTCCTGGAGAAGGCAAAGTCTTTAGCATTTAGACCAGTGGTTCTCAACCTGTGGGTCGGGACCCCATTTGGGGTCGAACGACCATTTCACAGAGGTCGCCAAACAACACAGTCCACCATTTTTTTTCTCCTTTTCCTTAGCTGTGCTACTCCCTTTTATTCTATTGGCTTTTGAAAGCCAATAGAATAGACTCTCTTGAATAGAGTCTAATTCTATTGGCTTTCAAAAGCCAATAGGAATTGTCCAGGCAGTCTCTGCCCTCCTGAGCCCGTCAAAAGTCCCATTCTGCAAACAGTGCTGCACCAGTTGAGTAGTCCTCGACTTACGACCGGTTGAGTAGTCCTCAACCTACGACCGGTTGGGGGTCGCGGCATTAAAAAGGTTGAGAACCACTGATTTAGACTATGTCGTGGAAAAAAACAATGAAAAAGACGAGAGACAGCAACACAAAACAATAATTCTTACTTTAAGATTTAGAGGTTTATTTTGCGAATAATTTGGAACATAGCAAGCATAATAACACAACATCACCTACAATAACAGCCCATTGCAATGAGGACCATATGGCATAGCAGATTCCAAAAGGACAGCTATAGGCCAATGGCAAATCAATCAGGTCCAGTCCCAGCTCTTTATACCCTTTCTCATTCTAAGACTGTAGCCAGATGGTCCACTGACTTTTGCTGACCTGCTGACCTTTTACTGATCTCCTGCTGACCTTCTGCTGAACATAACTTTCCACATATACCTGTGTACATTGGAACCCGCATCCACCAGCTACTTTCAGTTCCTCTTCTCCCATGGTTATAATACTCACATTCCAAATATACATAGAACTATCTACTTTGCAATTTCATATTGCACAAAGCTCAGCAGATTACAAATAATACGTCCGTATCATGAAACAGTATAGAGTTCCAGTTAAAGCTTTGTTTTAAATCACTACTATGGGGCCTATCTCAGTTTGCTCCAGCCTCATCTCGTTATATGAGGAGGGGGGCTATATTTTTGTCTCCCACAACTAGTAACGGGCCAGCCTCTGGGAGCAAGGCAATGGATGGAAGTTCATAAAAGGCAGTTCCTACCTGGAATTACGGAGACACTTCTTGACAATGAGAACAATTAATCAACAATTAATCAATGGGACAATGGTGGGTGCTCCATCACTGGAGATTTTCAAGGAAAGATTGGACAACCATTTGTCCATGACGGTATGAGGATGGCATGTCAGGGTATTGCCTTCAATATCTTCAGGGCATGGATGCTTGGTTAGTTCAAAACGAAGCCTTCACGTTTGTTGTCATTCACTTGGCTAAAAGCAGAAGTGAATGGGAGAAACCTGATCTTGGTCTTAGAGAAGAGGACCAAGCGTTGGAAATATGGTCATGCTGGTTAACTTGAGCTCTGTGGGCTTCTGTCTCATTGCTAGAACCAAGCCAGCGAGGTACTTCCAGACTCCTGTCTGGTGTCTGATTAACATTGGGCTGGTGTTTCTGAAAGAAGAGATTCATAGTCATGCTGGGTTTGTAGCCTGACATCTGGCAAATTGCTCAAAGTATCTGGAGCAGAGCATCTGAGCATCAAACAGCAGATGGAACCGTCATACTGCGATGCTGAGGGAAGCCACATCTGGATGACAGACCGTACCACAGGACGAGAGAGAACATCTGGTCCACTCAAAAGACAAATGCGATCCTGGTGGGGCTGGTGGAAACGGTGAAGGAGCCTGGCGTGCGGAGGCCAACATAATGTCAGGAAAACATATTTGGATGCATCGCCCAAAGCTTTGGCGGCAACGTGAACGGTTAACCGCAAAAGTAGAGAATGCAGAAAAAAAGAAATATTCAGGATTAAGAAAATAGTATCCTTGCTGGAGAAGAGCCAGGAAGAATGATAAGGAATAAAATTAACCCGGGAGACAAACTTGCAGAGGTACGTAGAGGTGTAATACCTCCAATTTATTTGTGAAGTCTAACGGTGGGTCAATTCAAATCATCAAATCATCCATTCGAATTGTCAAAAGACAGAAAGCTCAGGGAGTCCTCGGCATACGACCGCAACTGAGCCCCAAATTTTCCGTCGCTCCATGAGAAAGTTGTTAAGGGAGTTTTGCCTCGTTTTGTGACCTTTCTTTGCCACGGTCGTTAAGCGAATCACTGCAATTTTTAAGTGAATCAGGTCGCAAAAAGGGATCAAGTGAGCCGGGGGATCCTGCAAACGTCATAAATATGAGTCCGTTGCCATTAGAGGGGATTTTATATTGTCAATTAGAGCAGGGGTGTCAAACTCAATTTCATTGAGGGCTGCATCAGCATTGTGGTTGCCCTTGGGGGGCCGGGTGGGTGTGGCCAGGGTGGGTGCGGCCTACTGGGTGGGTGTGGATGGAATGGGTGTGGCCTACTGGGTGGGCGTGGCCAGCTCTACATCGTTCGTATCAAGGGTGCCTGTGGGGGCCTGGGCAGGAGTGGGACAGATCTGAGGGTCTCTGGCAGAAGGGGGGGGGGACCGGGGCAGAGCCCATCAAGCTGGATATGTGAAGCAGGCAAGGGCCATTTGCTGGCCACTTCCAGGCAATGGTGCATTTCTTCAGTCCTCACAAAGGGTGACACCTCCCCAGCATGCACCCAGTGGGCGAGGCCGAACACGGCAGGGGCTGGTTCCTCGCTGTTTCCGGACGGCCTTGTGGAGCTAAGACTGAATGCGTTTCAGCATAGATGGCCACCATAAAATTGTACATTGGCTCCCGGCTGGCCTGGGCCAGGGCCAAGGCAGCGGGGGCCGTTCCCTCTCTGTTTCCAGGATGGCTTCACGGGCCACATGAAACAACTTTGCGGGCCGCATCCATCCCCCAGGCCTTGCGTTTGATATGTCTGAATTAGACGGTTAAAGGGAGATGTTGAGATAAGGCAAATTTTGGTTATTAGATTGATAATATTTGGAAACTAGTTGAAAATAAGGATTTTTATCGGCTTAATATTTAAAAATTAGACCTAAAAGGGAAAAGAAAGGTAAATACTATGAATATGTTGGATTTATTGATTAACCCAGGCAATATATATATAATGGTTTTGATTTGTTAAAGGGGATGTTGTGATATTAAGTAGATGATTCAATATGGTGGGAAATAGATAACTCTTAGGAAATAGGACAAGATTATATTCAAATAGACAAAATGTGTATTTTGGATATTATAGTTTGTTATGAAGTGAGATAAGGGAAATGTTGGTTACCCAAAGTCTGAAAATTATAAATATCAAAGGTCAAATTGGAATATTGATAAGAAATTACAAATTGAGTAAAAATTAATAACAGGATATGGATTGTTGATGAAGACTGAATGTAATTAAGGTATGTATCAGCTAAAATTTTATTGATAAATGTAATAATGATGTTCTTATTGAGTTGATATAATTAGAAATGTACCAACCTGAATATGAGACAGTAAATGTTAAGGGGAAAAGAGAATAAATATTTGAGGTTGTAACCTGAGATTTGCACTAAGATTTTGTTATTGGACTATTGTAACCCAGTCACCACATTGCTTTTTAAATATTCAAATGTAAAATTCGAGTAGAATAACTTTGGCACTAACATAATCAAAGCCAAAAACTGGATTCTCCTCCCCTGAGCACATAGTATCAAAGCACAATTCCCTCCTCCAATTAGCAGTCATAAATCACATTCCCCAATTAGCTTGAAATGCAGGCTTTCCTTCCAGTTCTCCAGCCCGCCAATTCTTTATCATCTCTTATTTCAACAACCTTGGTTCTCATGCTAGGTTCAGTGTTGTTATGTTTAGCTGGACTCTCTCCCTACCTCTCCCCAGCGTCATCTAACTCTAAAAACGAAAAGAAGAAAATGGCTACATCGCCAACTGTTGTCAATGCAAAAACATCCGATGTTAGCAGCGTTGACACGAAGATTACCTGTATGGTTAAGGATACGTCCTGCCCACAAAAACTGAAAAGTCCTCCTCATTCACCAATAAGGAGACAGTGATCCTGGTTTCTAGACCTTCCCACTTGTGACTAATCACCAGGTCCCATTGGTAGGATTGCTAACTTTCTTTTAAACCAGTGGTTCTCAACCTGTGGGTCGGGACCCCATTTGGGGTCGAATGACCATTTCACGGGGGTCGCCAAACAACACAGTCTGCCATTTTTCCCCCTTTTCCTTAGCTGTGCTACTCTCTTTTATTCTATTGGTTTTTGAAAACCAATAGAATAGACTCTCTTAAATAGAGTCTAATTCTACTGGCTTTCAAAAGCCAATAAGAATTGTCCAGGCTGTCTCTGCCCTGCTGAGCCCGCCAAAAGTCCCATTCTGCAAACGGTGCTGCACCAGTTGAGTAGTCCTCGACTTACGACCGGTTGAGTAGTCCTCGACTTACGACCGGTTGGGGGTCGCGGCATTAAAAAGGTTGAGAACCACTGTTTTAAACTATGGTTCATACAACTTACGTAAGGCCACTTTTAGAAGAGCCCATCAGGTACATTTTAACTATCTTAACTCATTAGGAAATTTAATAATAAATATACAATAAGTGCACGCATGCATTGCAATTCGGTAATACGCATGCACAATCACAGTGGGCAGAAGCAATAAGAGTGTCGGCAGGGAAATAGTTCATCTCTGAATGACAGAGCAAATAGGTTACAGAGCCCTTGATTACGTTTTTTTTTTTTTAAAGGCAACAGAGAGAAGAAAAAAGCTTCAGTTTGTGTGGTTTAGCTGAATGGCTCCTTCCATTATTCTCTGGCTGAAAAAGTCACTCTGTTAGAGAGAAAACGCCTTTCTCTCCTGGATGTGCTACTGAGGAAGGAGGAGAAAAGGCCTAATTCACAAAAGAGTCCTTTGGGGTGGTGAACTGCCTGCTTTTAATTCTGTTTAATTCATCAAACATTAATTTCATATCAAAATAGGGGGAGGGAGGGAGGGAGGGAAGGAGGGAGGAAGGAAGGAAGGAAGAAGGGAGGGAGGGAGGAAGGAAGGAAGGGAGCAATGGATGGATGAAAGGAAGGAAGGAAAAGAAGGAAGAGAGAGATGAATGAATGGATGGATGGATGGATGGATGGGAAGAGGAGTGGAAGAGATGATGAGAAGAGAAGTGGAAGGAGGGAGGAAAGAAGGAAGGAAGGAAGGGAATGATATATGGAGGGGAGGAATGAAAGAAAGAAGAGAGGGATGGATGGATGGACAGACAGACAGATGGGAAGGGAAGTGTAAGGGATGATGAGAAGAGAAGTGGAAGGAGGGAGGAAAGAAGCAAGCAAGGAAGGAAGGAAGGAAAGAAGGAAGGGAATGATACATGGATGGGAGGAAAAGAAAGAAGGAAGAGAGGGATGGATGGATGGACGGACAGATGGGGAGTGGAAGGGATGATGAGAAGAGAAGTGGAAGGAGGGAGGAAAGAAGGAAGGAAGGAAGGGAATGATACATGGATGGGAGGAAAAGAAAGAAGGAAGAGAGGGATGGATGGATGGATGGATAAAAGGGGAGAGAGGGGAAAGGAATGAAGTAAGGATGGGAGTGTTGGATGGATGGAAGGGAAGGAAGGAAAGAAAGAAGAAACTGATGGATAGATGGATGGAGGAAGGGAAGGGAAAGGAAGGGAGGAAGAAAGAGAAGAACAAAGGAAAAAAGGAAATTGAGTCAAATTTGACTTCTACAGGCTTCAGCTACATGTAGTTTTTATAGCAACAATACAGAACTTTGCCATTTTGTCCTCTGAGCCAAGTCCTTCAAAATCCAATCCGTTTATTTTTGTTTTTAGAACAAAGCGTTGGGGACACGAATCTTCAAGCCCAGGAGGATTAGAAGTCTCAGAATTACTAATAAGCAACGGTGAAATATTTTGGACAGTTCCTGAAGAATACGCCAATCCACACCCGACACACGCCACTCAGTCCCTACGATTTGATCTAATGAAAAGTGAAAGCTAATTTGTCGGTTTAATTCAACGGATACAGCTTCCCATTAGCCGTCTCATTCAGGGAAGGAAACCACAATTCAAAACAAAACAACCAAGCAGCAAATGTAATGAACAACACCCCGCACAACACAACACAACACAACCCATATCTGGGTCTCGTGAAAATCCATTTCACAACGCCTAAGGCAAGAGTAGACAACCTTAGCTCTTTTATGACTCGTGGACTTCAACTCCCAGAATTCCTGAGCCAGCATGGCTCAGCTTGGAAACCTCTCCCTTTCCCCTCAGCATGGCTGGCTCAGGAATTCTGGGAGTTGAAGTCCACGAGTCATAAAAGAGCCAAGATTGCCTACCTCTGGCCTAGGCCTTGGCCGCTTTATGACTTGTGGACTTCAACTCCCAGAATTCCTGAGCCAGCATGGCTCAGCTTGGAAACCTCTCCCGTTCCCCTCAGCATGGCTTGCTCAGGAATTCTGGGAGTTGAAGTCCACGAGTCATAAAAGAGCCAAGGTTGCCTACCCCTGGCCTAGGGGAAACACAAATTTTTAGCACCTTTTTGAGGCCAAATCAGGAGAGGAGATGTATGGAAGAGGACCAGTACAGACTCTTCCTATTTTACCAGTTAATCCAGGTGTCACAAAACGAAAGCTTCTGAACCATAATTCACAGTATATTTCCTACCCACACACTTACCTGTCTCAGAAAGCAGCTTTGTGGCTTCTAACACTTTCTCGGTGTAAACCCCGGCTTCGTAATTCTCCATCTCGGCATTGATGATGTGGATCACCCGGGCGGCACGGCCTCGAATCGCCCCGGCGGTTCTGTCCAAGGTGTCAACGTCACCTTCCTGTAGCGCAATCACACATTTGTTGACATCCTCCAGGATGTGATTTTCTGTAACAAAACATGGCCGTGGAGATTCATAAACGGGGTTCCATCAACGATACATGTGGCTCCTCGGCTTACAATCGCAAAATTCCCATTCCTCAGCGAGAGAGCAAAATTTTGCCCCATTTTATGACCTTTCCTTCTTGCCAAAGTTGCTAAGCGAACCGCCGCAAGCGCTAACTTAGTAATCCGGTTGCTAAGTGAATCCAGCTTTTCCCCCTAGCCTTTGCTTGTCAGGAGGTCGCAAAAAGGGATCACGTGACACCCCCACCCCGGGAAACTGCGACTGTCATAAATACGAGTCAGATGCCTAGCGCCTGCATTTTGATCACGTGACCTGCAATGGTCGTAGGTGTGGGGAAAAAGGTCATAAATGGCTTTTCTCTGTGCTGTTGTGAACTTTGAATGGTCAATAAATGAACTGTTGTAAGTCAAGAACCACCTATTTGCTCGCCGCAACTTTAGGCGGCTTACAAATAAGACAAACACAAAGCAGAAAAAATAAAAATAAAACACACACACACACACACACACACACACAGAGCCACTCATCCCGGTGACAACAGACACTCATACCAGCCATTTAATGGGCTCCATCCCACATCTTCAGGGCCTTCCACAAGAGTGTCAGAATTGGGGGCCAGTCTAACCTCTGCAGGGATGATGTTCCAGAGAGAGGGAGCCACCACGGAAAAGGCCTTGGGGTCCCGCCAAGTGTACCTCCTTACGGGACGGGACCCACAATATTCTTTGCCTCCTTGCTCTAGTGGGTCCCCTGGATGTGACTGGCAAGAGAGGGTCCCTCAGATAAGCTGGTCCCATCCTTTTGGGGGTGTCTGTCGTAACTATGAACAATCACTAAGCAACCCTTTGTAAGTCGAGGACTACGTCTGTTCCTGCATTGGACTGAGACATAGGGAGTGGGCTAAAATGATCTCCTATGTGAGGCCTTTGAACTGTGGTGCTGGAGAAGGCTCCCGCGAGTCCCCTACATTGCAAGGCGATCAAACCGGTCAGTCCTGGAGGAGATCAACCCTGACTGCTCTTTAGAAGGCCAGATCCTGAAGTTGAAACTCAAGTACTTTGGCCACCTAATGAGAAGGAAGGACTCCCTGGAGAAGGGCCTAATGCTGGGAAAGATTGAGGGAAATAGAAGGGGACGACAGAGAATGAGATGGCTGGATGGAGTCACTGAAGCAGTAGGCGTGAGCTTAAATGGACTCCAGAAGATGGTAGAGGACAGGAAGACCTGAAGGAACATTGTCCATGGGGTCGCGATGGGTCGGACACCACTTCGCAACTAACAACAACAACAATGGATATAAAACCTGGCTCTTCCGTATCATCCTTCAATGTCCTGCCTGCTCTTCTGAACGGCTCCTATATTCAGCGACCGATATTTCCAGCAAAATACCTGAGACGGACAGGAAATCATCCACAGAGGTGATGTCATCCACGGCCTCAGTGAGGACTCGCACCTGCTTCTCCCACTGGTCTTTGAAGACATCCATGTTGTCTTGGGCCACTTTGCTCTGAGGTCTGGCAGCCAAGGTCAGAGCTGCATTTATCACCTACAAGATGGAAAGGGCTCTTGTGAATAGCAGTAACAGGACATCCCGTTCTCAAGGGCAAGGGGGCTCCAAATTGGGCCACTTGAAGCTGGTGAACTTCAACTCCCAGAATTCCTCAGCAAGCCAGTCCATAAGCCTTCAAGTGGACAGGTTTGGCTGGCTGAGGTATTCTGGGAGTTGAAGTCCACAAGCATTCAAGTGGCCGGGTTTGGTTGGCTGAGGAATTCTGGGAGTTGAAGTCCACCAGCCTTCAAATGGCCGGGTTTGGCTGCCTGAAGAATTCTGGGAGTTGAAGTCCACCAGCCTTCAAATGGCCGGGTTTGGATGGCTGAGGAATTCTGGGAGTTGAAGTCCACCAGCCTTCAAGTGAACAGATTTGGCTGGCTGAGGAATTCTGGGAGTTGAAGTCCACCAGCCTTCAAGTGGACAGGTTTGGTTGGTTGAGGAATTCTGGGAGTTGAAGTCCACCAGCCTTCAAGTGGACAGGTTTGTCTTGCTGAGGAATTCTGGGAGTTGAAGTCCACCAGCCTTCAAGTGGACAGGTATGGCTTGCTGAGGAATTCTGGGAGTTGAAGTCCACCAGCCTTCAAGTGGACAGGTATGGCTGGCTGAGGAATTCTGGGAGTTGAAATCCACAAGCCTTCAAGTGGACAGGTTTGGCTTGCTGAGGAATTCTGGGAGTTGAAGTCCACCAGCCTTCAAGTGGACAAGTTTGGTTGGTTGAGGAATTCTGGGAGTTGAAGTCCACAAGCCTTGAGGTGTCCAGGTTTGGGGACCCCTGCTGAAGAGGGAAGAACTCATTCATGAAATATCTATGGAGATTCTCAGTCATCCAGGTTACGGTTTTCAGGTTATGAATTTCATCAGTTCCAAGAGGGTTTCACAGTCATTTACACTATTCAGGTGACCCTGGGGGCACAGATAAACCTTCAAGGGGCCTTAACGATTCTCAGAGAGAGTGCAAATGACTAGAGGACTGCAGGGGATATAAATCCTTCCACCTTCCACCATTCAGTCAGAACTGAAGAAGCATCTTGGATGAGAAGCGAAATGTCTTCAAGGAAAAAAGAATAATTTAAAAAAACAAAGAAACAAGAAAGTCCAGTTGCCTTTTGAAAAGCACATCTGGACAAGATTCCACATTCGGGGACAAGATTTGAGGGACTTCCTTTGTCCAGATGTTTCTTCCGTCCGGTAGAATTGAGCCTAGTGAGCACCTTACACGATCGCATCAAACAACAGCAACAACAATAATAATAGAGTTAGAAGGGACCTTGGAGGTCATCTAGTCCAACCCCCTGCTCAGGCAGGAACCCTACACCATTTCAGACAAATGGCCGTCCAGTCTCTTCTTAAAAACGTCCAGTGTTGGAGCATTCACCGCTTCTGGAGGCAGGTTGTTCCACTGGTTAATTGTTCTAACTGTCAGGAAATTTCTCCTTAGTTCTAGGTTGCTTCTCTCTTCCGTTAGTTTCCATCCGTTGCTTCTTGTCCTGCCTTCAGGTGCTTTGGAAAAACACCTTGACCACCCCCTCTCTTTTTGGGGGCAGCCCCTGAGATATTAGAAGACTGCTATTGTGTCACCCCTAGTCCTTCTTTTCATTAGATGAGACGTACTTAATTCCAGCAATTGTTCTTTATACATTTTAGCCTCCAGTCCTTTGATCATCTTTGTTACTCTTCTCTGCACTCTTTCTAGAGTCTCTTCCTACAATTCTGCACTATTATCTAGGGGGGGCTTAGGACCCAGATCTTTTCCATCTGTCCTCTGGAATGACATTTTTCTAGAGACCTGGATGGAAGCTGCTGAAGATCTGAGTATTCTTCTAGATTGGGGGAGCAGGTTAATAATTGAACCCAAATTAGATGGGGTTTTTTTTACTTGTTTACATAACTCTCTCCAAGCTGCTTATGATTTTTTTTCTTTTGTCAAATTCTTCTTATTATTATTTTAACTGTAAGCCACCTGGCTTCACTGGAAGTCAGGTAGCCTATAAATTATTTGTATGTGTAAATAAAATTGATTAATATTGTTGCCCTTAGTAAGACGCAGTGCCGTGAACACTGTACTGCACTGACGTCTTTACTGATTTTTTATTGTGTTTTTATTGTGGGCCATGTTGCAGACGTGAAAGCTGCAGAGCATCAATCACACCAAAGCGACATTGTAAACAAAGAAGCATGCTAATGAAGAGCTCAAAATTCATATGATTCTGGTTATTTTCCACAGGAAACATATTTTGCTCTTTAGGAACAACAGAATAACAGAGTTGGAGGTCTTCTAGTCCAACCTCAAGCAGGAAACTCTACACAATTTCAGACAAATGGCTGTCCAGTCTCTTCTTAAAAACTTCCAGTGTTGGAGCATTCACCGCTTCTGGAGGCAGGTTGTTCCACTGGTTAATTGTTCTAACTGTCAGGAAGTTTCTCCTTAGTTCTAGTTTGGTTTTCTCCTTGATGAGTTTCCATCTGTTGCTTCTTGTCCTGCCTTCAGGCGCTTTGGAGAATAGAACATAGAAGATAGGGAAAAAAAAGAGTTGGAAGGGATCTTGGAGGTCTTCTAGTCCAACCCCCTGTTCAAGCAGGAGACCATTTCAGATAATAATACGACAGACACCTCTAAAGATTTCCCCTCCCTCTCCAAATAATAATATAAAGACGACTCACCTGTGGGCATAAGCTATCAATCTGGGTTGCTGCCATCCGGACCAATTTCACACCTTCTTCATTGTTGGAAATGGAACAAGCCAAATTGGCAACCTGCAATTAAAGGTGGCAGAATCAATTTCAGAATCAGGAAATCAAGAGTGTTTTTCTCCATAAAGACAAAGCAAGCAAGCAACGGAGCAAGATGGATAGAGAATTTTTTTTTTAAAAAAAAAAAGTTAGATCACATCCTTTCCAAAGTGAAGACCAAAATTGAGAAAGCCACACATTCCACTAAGCTGCAAAATGGCTTTTGTAAACCCACTACAATAATTTATAATCACAGTTTGCAACTTAAGAAAATCCAGGTAGGCCTCAATTAACGATGACAAAGTTCCGCTGCTAAGCAAGGCAGTTGTGAAGTGGGTTTTGACCCATTTTATGACCCTTTTTTGCCACAGTTGTTAAGGCATGCTGGCTGAGGAATTCTGGGAGTTGAAGTCCACAAGTCATAAAAGGGCCAAGTTTGAAGACCCCTGACCAAGGCCTTTAAGATCTGTGGACTTCAACTCCCAGAATTCCTCAGCCAGGCACGCTGACTGAGGAATTCTGGGAGTTGAAGTCCACAAGTCATAAAAGGGCCAAGTTTGAAGACCCCTGACCAAGGCCTTTAAGATCTGTGGACTTCAACTCCCAGAATTCCTCAGCCAGGCACGCTGATTGAGGAATTCTGGGAGTTGAAGTCCACGTCATAAAAGGGCCACGTTTGAAGACCCCTGACCAAGGCCTTTAAGATCTGTGGACTTCAACTCCCAGAATTCCTCAGCCAGGCACGCTGGCTGAGGAATTCTGGGAGTTGAAGTCCACAAGTCATCAAAGGGCCAAGTTTGAAGACCCCTGAGTTAATGGTACTGTTGTTAAGTGAATCTTAAAATCTTACAACTGAAAAAAGGGACTTATGACCATTTTTCACACTTACGACCATTGCAGCATCCCTGAGGGGTCGCATGATAAAATTCAGACACTTGGCAACTGATTCACATTTATAACCGTCACCATGTCCTGGGTAGTCACGTGATCTCCTTTTACGATCTTCTGACAAGCAAAGTAAATGGGGGGGAGCCAGTTTCGCTTAATAACCGCGTTCCTAATTTAACGACTGCAGTGATTCACTTCACTGCCATGGTGAGAAAGGTCATAAAATGGGGCTAATGTCACTGAAGAACTGTCTTGTTTAGCAATCAAAATTTTGGGCTCCACTGTGGTTGTAAGTCAAGGACTACAGTGGAAGTTTTTAAGAAGAGAGTGGACAGCCATTTGTCCGAAATGGTATAGGGTTTTCTGGCTGAGCAGGGGGTTGGACTAGATGACCTCCAAGGTCCCTTCCAACTTTATTATTATTGTTGTTGTTGTTGTTGTTGTTGTCGTCGTCATCATCGTCATCATCATCATCATCGTACAGTCAGCCAGATGTTCAGACTGGATTTGGCATTTTGTCTACCTATCGAGTCCTTACCCAGGACCTGGGATAGGCAGATGTGGATGTTTGATGGTATTACAGATATCGTCACAGGATGGAAGCAGTTCCTAGTAAGGCCGCCTTTTGCAATTGACTAATAGGCGAATTTGTCAATGCCAATGGTGTTCAAGTGGCGCTCCAGTTGTTTTGGGATTGTACCCAAGGCACCTATGACTATTGGTACTACCCTTGCTTGCTTTTGCCACAGTCTTTCTATTTCTATTTGTAGGTCTTTGTATTTTGTTATCTTCTCCAGTTCTTTCTCTTCTATTCTGCTATCTCCAGGCACTGCCACGTCCACTATCCAGACTTTTTTGTCTTTCTTATCGACAATTGTTAAGTCTGGGGTGTTATGTTGCAAGTGCTTGTCTGTTTGAATTCTGAAGTCCCAGAGCAGTTTAATTTTATCATTTTCTATGACTTTCTCTATTTTATGATCCCACCAGTTCTTGCTTACAGACAAATGATATTTCTTGCAGATCTTCCAATGCACTATTGTTGCTACTTTGTCATGCCACTGCAACAATGGTGCATTATTATTATTATTTGTAGATTGCTCCTCCTATTTAGAATTGCCTGATTCCATCCATAGGAGATAAGATAAGATAAGATAACCTTTATTGTAATTTTTTTTTTTTACTGTGGGCACAACGGCACACATCAAAAATGAAATTTAGTTGCTGATAGTTACTGATGCCACTTTGCTACTTCTCTCCCTCTTAATTCATTGTAGTGGAAGCAAACGTGGTTTGAGGCTGAGCCCATATTTCTTTCCCCCCAAACATTGTCTGCTTGCAGAAGCCAACAGTTCTGAACAAAGAGGTCACTGCTAGCATCGCTGCCGCTCTCCCTTTTGCCAAGGGTTTGATGGGTTGCGAGGCACAATGCTTCAGATTTGAAGCCTCCAGCCTGAAGCCAGAGATCCAGCTGTTCTAGGAGTCTGCTTCTGCAAAAACCATCCAGATGTCTCCTAGGCAGCCCACCAGCAAGATACGAGCGCAACAGCACTGGGCCGTTTCTGTTTCCCACTGGCTAATATCAAAAGGCTGATGGCTTCCGTTATTGGAGATGACAGCCTTTTTACTCTCCACGAATGTGTTTCATGCTCTTTTCAAACTGCACACAGGGTCAGTGGATATGACCAGCCGCCGTTTCCACGCTGGGATTTATAGCATCCGCCAGTCGCCCACTAGAAGGTCCTGTGTTCACTAGTGATGGTTCACCATAGCAACGGTGGGATAACGCTACAAGAAGCCATGAAGTCACCGATAGGGGGGGGGGAAATGGTCTACAGTGTGCAGGTGCAAGCGTTGAAGATTCACCCGTGAACTGGAGATGTTTTGTTTTACTTGTCCAGAGTCACTTTGCAGCATGGCGGACTTAGAAGGGACCTTGGAGGTCTTCTAATCCAACCCCCCCCCTTCCTGCTCAAGAAACTTAAATACTGGAGGTTTTAAAAAAGACATTGGACAACCATTTGTCTGAATGGAAAGGAATAGAATAGAATAGAATAGAAATAAGAATTAGAATAGAATAGAAATAAGAATTAGAATAGGAAAGAATAGAATAGAATAGAATAGAACAGAATAGAATAGAAATAAGAATTAGAATAGAATAGGAAAGAATAGAATAGAATAGAATAGAATAGAATAGAATAGAATAGAATACAACAGAATGGAATAGAAATAAGAATTAGAATAGAATAGGAAGGAATAGAATAGAATAGGAAAGAATACAATAGAATAGAATAGAATAGAATAGAATAGAATAGAATAGAATAGAATAGAATAGAATAGAATAGAAATAAGAATTAGAATAGAATAGAATAGGAAAGAATAGAATAGAAATAAGAATTAGAATAGAATAGGAAAGAATAGAATAGAATAGAATAGAATAGAAATAAGAATTAGAATAGAATAGAATAGAATAGAATAGGAAAGAATAGACTAGACTAGACTAGACTAGACTAGACTAGACTAGAATAGAATAGAAGAATAGAATTAAGAATATTCTGTTCTATTATAATTCTTATTCATATTCATATTCTTATTTTCTATTCTATTCTATTCTATTCTATTCTATTCTATTCTATTCTATTCTATTCTATTCTATTCTATTCTATTCTATTCTCCTTACTTTCTAAAATCTTCCCTCTGTCTGCATCTCTGTTCTTTCTCAGAAGATGAGATTCATGAGAAGGGATCATGACTTGTACACTTTCCATCCCAAGGTAGCTAAAAAACGAATGAACCAGCCAACCACATCAGCAAAGGTTGCACACAAAATATTTATCAGAATCGAACCAGAGGTTCCTGACTCTAAAACTCTTAATTCTTTGAACAAGAACACGGACGGAAATGAATATTCTGCTTTGGTTTTATTTATTTTGCCCCGAGGTTATGCTACAGTACCGGCTGGAAATTATTCATGAATCAGTTCAAACAGCCTCTTTCTCCCTGTTTCTTTTGGTCTGCGCTTGTGGCATTAATCTGTTCCCGTTTCCAATTGCGCGACGCGATATAATTGCGGGTCCATCTGTTTGAGGAGTGCTCCCCCCCACTGCAGCCAGCCCCAATTTCGCTCCGACGTTATCAAGGACGCGGTTTGCAGGCCTCAATGGGTCAGGATCCCAGGGAAAAACAATCCCCTTACTCTCTATTGCAAAAGGGGCCTTCAGGATATGCCCTAGCCTAGCTCCCCCCCCCGCCTTTAAATAACTTCAACACGTGAAATCTGATTTTTGTCGGAAGGGGGGAGAAGACAAATGAATTGGCTGCTTTGCTAACAGCCTGGGGTCAGAAATGGCTCTTTCAGATGCCCCCCTGAAGCTGGTCTCCTATGTTTGCTAGTCCACTGTTGTTTTGCATACATCAAAGAACATTGCTCCTTTCCGTTAAAATGACCCAAGGCTACAACAAATAGTAATCATAATGCAGAGGCAGAAGGGGAAGAAAAAAAAAATCAGATGCTTTAAGTCGGACGCAGAATGCAGGATTAAAGGGCCTGTAACAGCAGCCCCCAGCTTTTGTGGCTTGGCAGCTCAACGGGCGCGAGGGGGGAAAAGGGGAACTGGGCCGCAGAGTGCTCCAGCCAGCCACTCGCGTGGCCCAATTCCGAATAGGCCACGTCCCAGTAGTGGGCGCTGCCCAAGGGTTGGGGACCCCTGGCTTATAAATATTTGCCACCAACCATATTATGAAGTTTGCAGATGATACAACAGTAGTGGGCCTGATTCATGACGACAATGAGGGTGCTTACCGCAAGGAGGTGGAGGGTTTGGTGAACTGGTGTAAGAAAAAAAGCCTAATTTTAAAAACTGGAAAAACCAAAGAAATCATTGTTGATTTCAGAAAAGGCAGGCCCAGCCACACTTCTGTGTGCATTAATGATTCACCTGTGGAGAGGGTTACCAGCATCAAATTCCTGGGTGTGCAGCTAACAAGTAGGCTGGCTTGGTTGCTCAACAGCGAGACACTGGTGAAGCCGGCACAGTAGCGCCTGCATTTTTTGTGACGCATGAGAAAAGCACATCTTCCTTCTCCTGTCCTTACCACTTTCTACAGGGGGGCGATCGAGAGCATCCTGTCGTACGGCATCACAGTCTGGGTTGGAAGCATCCCTGCTTCAGACAGGAAGGCGGTGCAGAGAGTGGTGAGGACGGCAGAAAAGATCATTGGCAGTTCCCTCCCTCCCATCCAGGCCATGGCACAGAAGCGTTGCTTGAGCAGGGTCCGTAAGATTGTCTGGGACGCTACACGTCCTCTTCACAACCTGTTTTCCTTGTTCTCTTCCGGGAGGAGGGGGCTCCGTGGTATCCGAAGCAGAACATCCAGATTCAGTCCCACTTTTGTCCCTCTTTCTCTCTCTTCCTCCCTCCCTCCATCTCTCTGTCTCTCCTTCCAGACAAGTTTCTTGGAAGTTGCACATTGTAAGTCCAAAGTGCAAAACAATATTTGAAAACAGAAGAGGAGCATGGGACATCCGAATTATGAGCAAAACAGAGTAATATCATACACAGTTTAGCTTGCTGCAGCATTAAATATAGATTATAGAGAACGCACGTCCCTAAATTATAGGATCTCTAAAATCTGCCTTTTCCTAGATGTTAGGTTTAATCATTATTACAGTGCTAAGAGAATGGTGCGAATTTTCCACTGAGTACTAACTGAAGCGTACGGTCTACCTGATGAAGGGATGTAGTGGGGATAATTTCACTGATGAGGTCTCACATATTATCACGGTCCTCAGAGATTTTCTGTTTACCTCACGAAAGCAAGATGGCTGGGGTTATTGCAAATGTGGTCTTACCAGTGTAGTATATTTGATAGTGTATTTATTTGATAGCATATTTGATAGTAGAGGTTATTCGATCGGTTGTGGTGACCTCTGCTCACTCTTGGTCGGCTGTCTTGAAAAGGTTTCTCCTGTCCATCTTGCAGATGACTTCCTTCCTTCCTTCCTTCCTTCCTTCCTTCCTTCCTTCCTTCCTTCCTTCTTTCCCTTCCCTCTTTCCTTTCCCTCCTTCCTTCCTTCCTTCTTTCCTCCCTCCCTCCCTCTCCCTCCCCCACTCCTCCTTCCTTCCTCCCTCCCTTCCTGCCTCCCTCAATAATTCTCCTTCCCTTGTTCCTTCCTTCCTTCCCCTCCTTCCTTCCTTCCTTCCTTCCTTCCTTCCTTCCTTCGTGATGACCTCTAATCATGGTTAGTCAGCTTTTCTTGAAAACGTTCCTCCTATCCACCTTGCAGATATCTTCCTTTCTTCCTCCCTCCCTCCTTCCCTTGTTCCTTCCTTCCTTCCTTCCTTCCTTCCTTCCTTCCTTCCTTCCTTCCTTCCTTCCTTCCTTCCCTCCCTCCCTCCCTTCCTTCCTTCCTTCCTTCGTGCTGACCTCTGATCACGGTTAGTCGGCTTTTCTTGAAAAGGTTTCTCCTGTCCACCTTGCAGATGTCTTCCTTTCTTCCTGCCTCCCTCCTTCCCTTGCTCCCTCCATCCCTCTTCCTTCCTTCCTTCCTCCCTCCCTTCCTCCGTTCAATTCCTATAGCCGCTCATCTCCGCAAACGATTCTGCTACCTGAAGCCTTCCTATTCTTATGGATCCCTTCCTAACATAATTCACTTAACATTCTATTCTGACTTGGTTATCATTTATGCTGCTTTTTTGTACAATCTCCTACCAGGGTAGCAGTGTCTGTTTGCTAAATCCAAAGAGATCATTTGGACATGCTGAATCTTTTCTGTTTACGTTTAGCGCTGGCTTCCACCTGACAATCAATGCTACCGCCTTCAGGAGGAATGTTGTCCTTCCACAATGACATTTTTTTTCCCCCTTGTCACAAAAGCCCCCATTTCACCCGAAAGGATCCCTCCCCGATGAATTTTATGGATGCCCGGCAAAGAGTTCTCTAGAGCAGTGTTTCTCAACCTTTTTAATGCCACGACCCCCAACCGGACGTAAGTCGAGGACTACTCAACCGGTCATAAGTCAAGGACTACTCAACTGGTGCAGCACCATTTGCAGAATGGGACTTTTGGCGGGCTCAGCAGGGCAGAGACAGACTGGACAATTCCTATTGGCTTTTGAAAGCCAATAGAATTAGACTCTATTCAAGAGAGTCTATTCTATTGGCTTTCAAAAGCCAATAGAATAAAAGGGAGTAGCACAGCTAAGGAAAAGGGGAAAAAAATGGCGGACTGCGTTGTTTGGCGACCCCCGTGAAATGGTCATTCGACCCCAAATGGGGTCCCGACCCACAGGTTGAGAACCACTGCTCTAGAGTAAATTTCCCAGAATTAGGCAGCTCTTCTCTTTTATCTAAAATGGCCAATGGGTAGTCCTCGCCTTACAACGGTTCATTTAGTGACCGTTTGAAGTGACAACGGCACTGAAAAAAAAGTGACTGATGACCGTTTTTCACATTTAATGACCATTGCAGCCTCACCCAGGGTCAGCTGATCCAAATTCAGACGCTTGGCCACCGACTCATATTTATGACGGTCACAGCGTTCCAAGGTCACGTGATCCCCTCTTTCCCATCTTCTGACAAGCCAAGTCAATGGGGGAAGCCAGATTCACTTAAAACTGTGTTGCTAACTTAACAACTGCAGCAATTTGCTTCAGGACTGTGACAAGCAAGGTCATAAAGTGAGGCAAAACCTGCTTAACGATGGCCCCCACTTAGCGACAGAAACGTGGGCTCCATTCAAGAATTACCTGCACAGGGGCTTCTGAAAAACAATCTTTTTTTGACCCTCCCTGATGTTCACTTAAAATTCTTTTTCCCACAGGTCTGGAGTTTCTAGGAAAAAAATAATAATAAATGCCCGATTTATTTACCTCTTTAATTCCTGCAAAAATTCCCTCTCACACACTTTTGTGCATTTGGTTGGTTCCAATTTGTACTTAATTAGAAATCAGTACAGTTGGGAAATATTTCTTGAGTTGCTGTTATTTGCACAGAAGACCCCTGGAACTTATGCTCTTCCACGAAGAGAGCGGTCAACGTGGCATGGACCATATACCCTCCCTGTTATTGGGTGCGCTATTCAGTTCCCTTGCCCACTCCATAGGCAGTTGCCGCCTGCTTAAAATCCCCTACGTACTGCGGTGAATATCTGCATTATGCAACTGAACACTTGTGACACTAGTCCAGGGGTAGGCAACCTTGGCTCTTTTATGACTCGTGGACTTCAACTCCCAGAATTCCTGAGCCAGAATGGCTCAGCTTGGAAACTTCTCTCTTTCCCCTCAGCGTGGCTGGCTCAGGAATTCTGGGAGTTGAAGTCCATGAGTCATAAAAGAGAGAAGGTTGCCTACCTCTGGCCTAGGTCTAGGCCCCTTTCTGACTCGCGGACTTCAACTCCCAGAATTCCTGAGCCAGCCATGCTGAGGGGAAAGGGAGAGGTTTCTAAGCTGAGCCATGCTGGCTCAGGAATTCTGGGAGTTGAAATCCACAAGTCATGAAGGGGCCAAAGTTTCCCCCATGCTGGCTCAGGAATTCTGGGAGTTGGTCCACGAGTCATAAAAGAGCCAAGGTTGCCTACCCCTGGCCTAGGCCTAGGCTGCTTTATGACTCGTGGACTTCAACTCCCAGAATTCCTGAGCCGGCATGGCTCAGCCTGGAAACCTCTCCCTTTCCCCTCAGCATGGCTGGCTCAGGAATTCTGGGAGTTGAAGTCCACGAGTCATAAAAGAGCCAAGGTTGCCTACCCCTGCACTAGTCCATCAGATAACTAGCTATCTGTCTATTGAGATTCTTAGTCATCCAGGTCATACATCTCCCAAAGATGCTTTTTTAGGAGGCAACTGGACTTTCTTGTTTTTCTTTCTTTCTTTGAAAGAGGGGTCCAAGAGTCCATCTACGTCAAAACTGAACAGCCCTCTCTCAACAGAGGGGAAGGGATATAACATCATCCATCTCCAGTCTACAACACAGTCCTTTCAGCAGTTCCAGAAGGTTCCATATCCATTTGCACCACTCAGGTGATCCTGAGGACACAGATAAACCTCCAAGTGGCCTCAACGCCTCTCTAAATCATTTGACTATGACCCAGCAACAATTTGACCTGGCTCAAAAACAGTCCCTGTGAGAGAGACCTTGGAGTCCTAGTGGACGATGCCTTGACCATGAGCCAGCAGTGTGTAGCAGCAGCAGCCAAAAAAAGCTAACACAATCCTGGGTTGTATAAACAGAGGCACAGAATCAAGATCAGGTGAAGTATTAGTACCACTTTATAAAACCTAGTGAGACCACACCTGGAATACTGCAGCCAATTTTGGTCACCATACTACAAAAAAGACGTTGAGAGTTTGGAAAAAAAATTCAGAGAAGAGCAACTAAGATGATCCAAAGCCTGGAGACTAAAACATACAAAGAACGGCTGCAGGATTTGGGTTTGGCTAGTGTAAAGAAATGAAGAAATACGATATAGCAGTCTTCCAGTATTTGAGGGGCTGCTGCAAAGAAGAGGGGGGTCACATTATTCTCCAGAGCACCAGATGGCAGGACAAAAAACAATGGTTGGAAACTGACCAAAGAGAGAAGCAACCTGGAATTAAGGAGAATCTTCCTAACACTGAGGACAATTAACCTATTATGTTCACCTATTTAAGTCATCAGGAATCCAGCATGACCTGAAGGGAATTTGATTATTAAGGAATCTGATTTATTCCCCTTAATTTTATAGCCTTTCTTTATTGCCAACCTCATTTGAGTCTGCAGGTTTCAGAATTTGGGACCGGGAAGTACAGTCCCAAAGCAGCTAAAGGTCATCTATTCAAGCCTAGATCTGCCTCTCAGCTGGACTGATGGAACGCAGATTTGGTCGATCTTTTCAAAGGACCAATCCCTGTTCCTTCAATAAGCAACAATTTATTTTACTTATAAATGTATAATTTATTTTGTTTTACTTATAAATATATAATGTACCAATGTAATGTATTATTAAAACGAATTATTTTGAAATAAAATAAGTAATAAATATAATATATTTTCTGTTGAAATCCCTGATACGTTTCCTCTTAATTTCACCCTCATTCACGTGGCTTTGTCACATCTACAATAAACCCTATAAAGGAGCAACGTGACAGAAATAGAATCATCCGTTCACTCAACCAATAAATATTATATTGACTCTTTCGGTGCCAATTTGTGGCTGAGTATACTTGTCATCATGGATGCTGGCTGAAGATGCTCTAATATTGCTCGGGTTCCAGAAAGGAGAAGACGTTCTGGTTAAATACAACAATCCCAGTTGCAAGCACACAGAGACAAAGACGTACACTATTATTCTTCAGGTTTAATTCTCTAGGGCAGGGGTCCCCAACCTGTGGGCCGTGGCCTGGTAGTGAGCCATGGCCTGCTGGTTACCAGGCCACGGGACAGGCTGGTCATGTTGTGATTCCTCACCAGCCAGTGGACCCAGCAGCTGAGTCTGAGGAATCAGAGGAGGAGGAGGGGCCTGGAGTGACATCAGAGTCAGAGGAAGGCTCTGAGGAGCTCCAAGACTTACAGTCGGACGAGGAGCCTGGCCCCTCTACTCGCACTCAGGCTGAGACACAGCTGTGCTGGGAGCCTGAGTTGGACAGTGATGAGGAACAGCTGGGACAAATCTTGGATGCACGAAAGCGCAGGCAAGAGAAGCGAGTCGGACAGAGGAATGCAATGGGGCGACTCCAAAGGCAAAGGAGAAGGCATTAGGAAGCCACACCTTGGCTGCATAATAAAAGGGAAGGTGTGGGAGGTCCTGGTTGCCAAAGGCAACCGTTCATGTTGAGGATCGAGTTTCTGTGAACTGTGTTTGTTTGTCTTGGACATTGACTCAGGTCTGTGAATAATAAAAGGGGATTGTTTTTTTCCTGCGGTTCCAGCCTGCTTGTTGGAAGAGGGGCTTTTCCTTGTGAGCTTAACAAGGACTCACGTAGGCTGGGACACAACAAGTCAGTGCGCGTGCATGTGCACGCGCACCCCCTCACTTGCACTGCCGTGGCCATAGGGCGCAAAAACAGGCTGATCCTGCATCTCACAGCATGAAAATGGTACGCTGCCGTGCCGCAGGGCATGAAAATGGCACCACCGCACCGCAGGGTGTAAAAAAGGGCCACCACTGTGCTGCAAGGTGTGGTAACAGATGCTGTGCCACGCAAGAACAGGGCTAGTGAGTATCATGCGGGTGCTAGCCCTGACCCATTTGTGGCACGCGTATACTTGCGGCTTTGTGCGTGTGCACGTGCACACACATATGTAAAATGCTTTCCCCTCCCTTTTCGTCTGGTCTGCCAATCGACAAAGTTTGATGACCTCTGGTCTAGGGCTGAGAATAAGCAATTGATTTCAGAATTTTTCTTCCTCCTAAAGGGTGCTCCTTTTTGCTATTGATTCCTGAACAGGAAAGATTCATCCTGAACCACCAGCTCTTTCTGTTTCCATTAAGCCCATTCCTCAATTTCCACCACTAACTGCTGCTGTTTTTGTGGGTAGAACCACAAGATTATTATGTTTAAGATGGAAGACCTGCAATCAGAGACACACAAAAGATGTGTAGTGTGAAGGCACATACCGTTTTACATTTTAAAAGGGGCAGCCATCGTAAGAACACAATAACAGAATGAAGCAATGCTAAACTGTGAAATTTTATTGCTAGATAAACTTCCCAGATAGATAAACTTCCCAAAGTAGCAATGGTGTACAGGGATGCTTACTGCATCCAGTTCTGGTCACACAATACAAAAAAAAAAGATGTTGAGATTCTGGAAAGAGTGCAGAGAAGAGCAACAAAGATGATCAGGAGCCTGGAGGATAAAAGATACGAAGAACAGCTGCTGGAATTGGGGATGTCTAGTTTAATGAAAAGAAGGACGAGGGGTGACATGATAGCAGTCTTCCAGTATTTTAGGGGCTGCCAAAAAGAAGTGTATGTGTGTGTGGGGGGGGTGGTCAGCCTATTCTCCAAAGCACCTGAAGGCAGGACAAGAAGCAACGGATGGTAATGAAGGAGAAAAGCAACTTAGAAATAGGGAATTTTTTTCTAAAGATGAGAATTAATCAGGGGAACAACCTGCCTCCAGAAGTTGTGAATGCTCCAACACTGGAGATTTTTAAGATTGGACAACCATTTGTCTGATATGATACAGGACAGGGGCAGGCAACCTGGGCTCTTTTATGACTCGTGGACTTCAACTCCCAGAATTCCTGAGCCAGCATGGCTCAGCTTGGAAACCTCTCCCTTTCCACTCAGCATGGCTGGCTCAGGAATTCTGGGAGTTGAAGTCCACGAGTCATAAAGTGGCCCAGGCCTAGGCCAGAGGTAGGCAACCTTGGTTCTTTTATGACTCGTGGACTTCAACTCCCAGAATTCTCGAGCCAGCATGGCTCAGCTTGGAAACTCTCCCTTTCCCCTCAGCATGACTGGCTCAGGAATTCTGGGAGTTGAAGTCCACGAGTCATAAAAGAGCCAAGGTTGCCTACCCCTGATGTTGGGTTTCCTGCTCCAGCAGGGAGTTGGACTAGAAGACCTCCAAGGTCCCTTCCAATTCTATTACAGGTATTCCCTGACTTAGAGCAGTTTGTTTAGTCACCGTTTGAAGTTACAACGGGACTGATAAAAGTGACTGATGACCATTTTTTAACCCTTACAACCACTGCCGCATCCCCATAATCACAGGATCAAAATTCAGATGCTTGGCAACTGAGCCATATTTATGCCGGTCGCCGTGTCCCCCCTGGGGTCACGTGATCCCCTTTTGTGACCATCTGACAAGTCAAGTCAATGAGGAAGCCGGATTCACTTAACAACCGTGTGACTAAGTTAACAATGGCAGCGATTCACTCAGGAAAGGTCATAAAATGGGACAAAATTCATTTAACGCACGTCTTGCTTAACCACAGAAATTTTGGACTCACTTGCGGTCGTAAGTCCGAGGACTGCCTGTATTCTATGTCAAGATAAGTGGTGCTTTTGCTTCAGAGAGAAGGGCGCACAATCCTCTTGCACGCTCAGATTTGCGTCCCTGTTTGTGAGTCTGAAACGACGCGATGAAGGATCATTTGGCAAGTCACAATATTTCCATCTGGCAAATACAATTCTCTCCCTCTTTTCCTTCACCTAGGCCCTGTGCCATTGTTTTCAGGCAGATGAAAGGAGAAATCCATAGGGAACGCTGCCTAATGGATTGAACTAAAGTTTCTTGGCTTCTGTTCTTTCTTTCTTATTGGAAAAAAATAACAATAATCCGCAGGCACAAGGAAAATATCTCTGTGGCTGTCAGAAGGTGGAAGAACAGGGGTGAGTAACCTAAAAGATCCTTGCGGTCTTTCTCCCACTACTGAGTTGAAATGTTCCCCGTCGGGTCTACGACAACTCACCACGCCCAACTCACCAAGGCCAACTTGTGGCGGGACCCGAGTTACATTAATATCGAATAAATAGTGGGCTAGAATCATTAAAGAAAGGACGCCGAAGGAGAGACAAAATGAAATGTAGATGACAAAAATTAAAAACAATTGTAATTAAACTGAATTGTTGAATTGTCCCGCAGCAAGTTGAAAAGATGTTGAGACTCTAGAACAGGGGTCTTCAAACTTGGCCCTTTTATGACTTGTGGACTTCAGCTCCCAGAATTCCTCAGCCAGCGTGCACGCTGGCTGAGGAATTCTGGGAGCTGAAGTCCACAAGTCATAAAAGGGCCAAGTTTGAAGACCCCTGTTCTAGAAAGAGTGCAGAGAAGAGCAACAAAGATGATCAGGGGACTGGAGGCTAAAACATACAAGGAACGGTTGCTGGAATTGGGGATGTCTAGTTTAATGAAGAGAAGGATAAGGGGTGACATGTTAGCAGTGTTCCAATATCTCAGAGGTTGCCCCAAAGGAGTCAAGCTATTCTCCAAAGCACCTGAAGGCAGGAGAAGAAGCAACAGATGGAAACTAGTCAAGGAGAGAAGCAGTCTAAAACTAAGGAGAAACTTCCTGACAGTTAGAACAATTAACCAGTGGAACAACCTGCCACCAGAAGCGGTGAATGCTCCAACACTGGAAGTTTTTAAGAAGAGACTGGACAGCCATTTGTCCGAAATGGTATAGGGTTTCCTGCCTGAGCAGGGGGTTGGACTAGATAACCTCCAAGGGTCCCTCAGTCCTCCTCTTCCTCCTCCTCTCTGCAAAGCCAACTCCCTTTTAGCATTGATGATGTTGCCTAGTTGGGTAACAAAATACCTTCAATAAAAACCACCAAGCACAGAGAGCAACTCAGTCCCACTCCTCCCCCCTTCTATGAAATATGGATTGAAGACTGACCCCCCCCTCCCTCTCCTCTTTATGCATTCTTTTCACTGTTGCTTCTCTGTCCAGCTCGCAAGCAGGACCTGTTTTGTCTGTGAGGGTCAGTGCACAATAAGATGAACCATTATAAGTGACATTGAACCAGGAGAAAGCTGCATTTAAATGACACCGAAGAATAAGCAGCCAGCGAGCAGGAGAGCAGGCTGCCCTCACTTCTGACAGTTGACACGCTGATGTTTCCATTCTTTGTTAAAAGTAGAATCTGTTGAGATTTATTTTCCTTTCTTATTTCTCCCCCCCCCCATAAAAACACTGGCTACCCTTGGATGGAAGTCATTTGGATGATTCTGGATGGCAACTAATTTGGAACAGATTCATAGCTCAGGAGCGCCAGCTCAGAAAAAAAAAAAAGTTATTGGAGATGAGTTTTTGCAGAGAATTATAAGAGGTCCCAGTCTCTTGATTTAATAAATTATGTCTCTTTTTGCTTTTTAAAGTCCAAGAGGGATCTGTGATGGAATAGCAGCCCTGCCTGTGCAAAACAGTGCTGAGATGTTACGTACTGCTATTTGGAGGGGGGAACGAAAATGAGAATTATACAGGATATCCGCCATAAAAATTAACATATATATTAAACAAAGATGTAGCCAGGATACGACCCTGACAAACTGGCATGTAGGTGCTGCCAGACAGGGATCTAAGTGAGTTACTCCCAGGTCTTAGCAAAGTCCTTGAATACAAATTTTTGAGTGAGGAAAAAAATAGGGGCACCTCTCCACAAATATGTTCTAGTTTTTTTTCCCCCAAAGGACAGACAGTCATAGATAGTGAATCAAAGGTGGTGGATTTCAACATTTTTTTTTAAAAAAATGGCCTCATACAGATAAGATGGCTATTTTCTGAGTATACATTTTTGTATGAAGAAAGTTAAAATGATTTATGGCTGACTTCCCTTGTCTAAAATCCACCTGGTCATCGCTGATGACCCTTTTGGTTGCTACCCAATCCTTCAGTTTGCAACGGAAATGTTTATTGTACAATTTGCTAACACTGCTCGGAAGGCAAAAATGGGTCTTTCATTAGCTGCCTTGTTCCTTTTATCCTTTTTTAACAATTTAGTACGTTTCTTGTGAGCTCTCAGGAATATGGCCAGCTTGATAACTGAGTAAGGCAGAACTAGAACTCACAGTCACCTGACGATTGGGCCAAAGTCAGCAAGCCGGCTTTCATTCTTAAGGCAAGACTAGAACTCACCGTCTCCTAGTATTTGGCCCAAAGTCACTTGGTCAGCTTTCATGCTTAAGGCAGGACTAGAACTCCCAGTCTCCTGGTGATTGGCCCAAAGTCACCCAGCCAGTTTTCCTATCTAATGCAGAAGTAGAACTCCTACTCTTGAGTTTCTAGGCTAGTGCCTTAACCTTCTATCAGATACTATACTATTACTACTACTAATAATAATAATAATACTAATAATACTAATAATACTAATACTAATAATAATAATAATAAAGTTGGAAGGGACCTTGGAGGTCATCTAGTCCAACCCCTGCTCAGGCAGGAAACCCTATACCATTTCAGACAAATGGCTGTCCAGTCTCTTCTTAAAAACTTCCAGTGTTGGAGCATTCACCGCTCCTGGTGGCAGATTGTTCCACTGGTTAATTGTTCTCACTGTCAGGAAGTTTCTCCTTAGTTCTAGGTTGCTTCTCTCCTGGATGAATTTCCACCCGTTGCTTCTTGTCCTGCCTTCAGGCGCTTTGGAGAATAGCTTGACTCCCTCTTCTTTGGGGCAGCCCGAGATATTGGAACATTGCTAACCTGTCCCCCCTCGTCCTTCTCTTCATTAAACTAGACATCCCCAATTCCAGCTACCGTTCCTTATATGTTTTAGCCTCCAGTCCCCTAATCATCTTTGTTGCTCTTCTTTGCATTCTTTCTAGAGTCTCAATGCCATTTTTACATCATGGTGACCAAAACTGGATGTAGTATTCCAAGTGTGGCCTTACCGAGGCCTTGTAAAGTGGTATTCACACTTCACGTGATCTTGATTCTATCCCTCTGTCAATGCAGCCTAGGACTGTGTTGGCTTTTTTGGCAGCTGCAGCACACTGCTGGCTCATATTTAGGTGATTGTCTACTAGGACTCCAAGGTCCCTCTCACAGTTACTACTATTGAGCATGGTGCCACTTATGCTGTACTTGTGCATTTGGTTTTTCTTGCCTAAATGTAGAACCTTACTCTTTTCACCATTGAATTTCATTTTGTTAGATAGCGCCCAGTGTTCAAGTCTGTCCAAATCTTCCTGTATCCTAAGCCTGTCTTCTGGAGTGTTGGCTACTCCTGCCAGCTTGGTGTTGTCTGCAAATTTGATGAGTTCCCCATCTATCCCCTTGTCCAAATATCTATTCTATGCTTACCAATCTATGTGTTCATACATTTTCCAACACTGCTGTCTTAAGCAATAACTTTTCCTCAGGAAAAAAACTAAGTTTTGTATTCACAGTTGATTCCTTATTTATTAGTTTACAAGAACGATAGGCCATTCCAATCACAAAGGACTCTGAATGTTGAATAATTCCCTTTGGGTAATTCAAATTAAAATCTACACATAAAGCACTTCCTCCCTCCCCAAACCCATCGTAATATAGAATTTGATTCCTTTCTTTAAACAAACAAACAAAAACCCTCGGCAATACTTAGAGCAAAAAATCTCATCTTCCATCTAACATGAGGATCTTGACCGTATTAATTTTGGCCGAGTTCATTTACGCCGGTTTACATTCGGCAGCGTGGGTTAAGCAAAGCCCATTCCGTGTTCATTTTCAAACTTTATATTTTATGCTGCCTTTTACCCAACGTCAATATCTATTTTGATCCATGGGAATAGAGAGAATATAAATTAAATGCATACATAATGTTTGCTTCACATGCATAATTTATAAACAAACTTGCAGACTGCTGCCAGAGACGATTGGGGCCCTTGTTACAACTCGCCCGAGTGAAGCAGCTTTCACTACCTGGTGTGGGTGAAGAAGATGAGGAGGATCACTTCCAAACTTGCAAATTCTAAAATTTCGTCATGCGCCAAAAAAAAAAAAAAAAAAAAAAAAAAAAAAAAAAAAAAAACCATGCAGACTCAGAGGAACAGAATTTGAAAGGGACCCTGGAGGTCTTCTAGTCCAACCCCGTGCTCAGGCCGGAAGCCTTATACCTGGATGTCCAGTCTCTTCTTTTTTTTTTTTTTTTTTTTTATTGAAAGTTTTATAAATTTTACAAAAAAGGAAAAATAATACAAAACAAGAGGCAACATATACAGAAAAATAAAACTAAACAATACATATATTAAATAAAAAAAAAAACAAAACCCCATCCCCCAGCCCTCCCAAAAAAAAAAAAAGGAAAAAAAACCCTCCCTTCCCCCCCCCCTGAGCTTCCCAGAGCAGAATATAGGCTTAAAAAATAAAAATAAAAATTAAATTAAAAACTTTATATTTATATATATAAAAAAATTATCTATAATATATATGAAAATAAAACTTATGAAAAAACTATATAATATTTTTGTATACCCAATCTAAATTGTATAAATTTTATCCATTTATCCCAAACAGCAAAAAACTTCTCTTGCGTTTGTTGCTTTAAGAAAGCCGAAATCTTTGCCATTTCTGCCAGATAAGCTACTTTAAGAAACCATTCCTGCAATGTAGGCAAAGATTCCTTCTTCCAGTATTGTCCTACTAACAGCCTAGCGGCTGTGATCAAGTTTAACATCAATACAACCTCCTTTGTATCACAATCTGTAACAATACCTAACAAAAATAATTGCGGAGTAAATTTTACCCTCCTTCTAAAAATTCTCTGGATATTCCACCATATTTTAATCCAAAATGCTTTTATCTCTCTGCATGACCACCAAATATGATAATAAGAAGCCTCCTTATAACCACATCTCCAACATTTGGGTTGCACGTCAGGATACATATAAGACATTTTTTGTGGATCAAGGTGCCATCTATAAAACATTTTATAAAAATTCTCCCTTAAGTTCTGTGCTTGAGTAAATTTGACATTTCTCACCCAAATAGTTTCCCAGGTGTCCAATGAAACTGGCTCACCAAAATTCTGCGCCCATCTAATCATACAATCTTTAATTAGTTCCGTTTCTGAGTCCAATTCAACTAAAACCCCATAAATTCTCTTAATGTGGGTTTGTCTTTGATCCTTCAGTTGCTTAATAAGGTTTTCATCTTCTCTAAGAAAACCCACCTTACAATCCATCTTCCATCTATCTAATAGTTGCCTATATTGGAACCAAGAATAAGTAAAATTTTCTTGTGCTAACTCTTCCCGTGATTTTAATTGCCAGTTTTGTCCATCCCATTTAAGTAACTGTCTATAAGACACCATATCCATTTTAACCCCTCTTTTTATTCCTTCTATCGCATGCCAAGGTATAGCCCATAATGGTACTTTAAAATCACTTTTATAATATTTTCTCCAAATCCTAAATAAAGAAATTCTTAAAATATGAGATTTAAAAGCCCAATCTATTTTTTTATTAAATATTAAATAGGCATGCCACCCATAAAGTAAATCCCATCCCTCTAAGTAAAGTATCTCAGAATTTGTCAAATTTACCCAATCACTAATTAATGTTAAAACCACCGCATCATAATATAATTTCAAATTTGGTACCTTAAGTCCACCCCTCTCACGGAAGTCTTGCATAATTTTAAACTTAACCCTTGGTTTTTTCCCTGCCCAAATAAATTTGTTGAGACCCTTCTGCCACTCATTTAAATTAATCTCATTTTTCAAAATTGGTAACATTTGAAACAAAAAAAGAAACTTGGGTAGAATATTCATTTTTATCACTGCAATTCTTCCCATGAGGGATAATTGCAACTTTTCCCAATTCTTCAAGTCCTTCTGTACCCTGACCCACAACCTTTCATAATTATTTTTAAATAATTTTGCATTAGAAACAGACAGCATCACCCCCAAATATTTTACCTTATTAACAATCTCAAAACCCGTCAAGTTGACCAAAATCTGCTTCTCCTGACTCGACATATTTTTAGGTAAAATTTTAGTCTTATTTACGTTAATCTTAAAACCCGAGACCAAACCATAATGATGAATCAACTGTAATAAGTTTACTACAGAATAATCAGGTTGCGACAAAGTAACAACCAAGTCATCCGCAAAAGCTCTCAACTTATATTCTTTTTTATTAACATATATTCCTTTAATTTCCTGAGACTCTCGAATTTTGATCAATAATATTTCCAATGTTAAAACAAACAACAATGGCGATAAAGGACACCCCTGTCTAGTACCTTTCTCTATTGTAAAAACCTCCGACAAACCTCCATTAACAATAAGTTGTGCCGTTTGTTTTTGATATATTACCGTAAGGGCTTGTAATATCTTTTCACCAAAATTCATTTCTTCCATTACTCTTAACATAAAATGCCAATTCAATTGATCAAATGCTTTTTCAGCATCTAAAAATATGAGCCCTGCAGGAACTTGGTTGTTCTTGTCTAAATATTCTAGTAAATTAATAATTTGTCTGACATTATTTTTCATATACCTTCCTGTTATAAATCCTGATTGATCTTTATGCACAAGATGATGCACCACCCTCATAAGCCTATTTACCAAAATTTTTACAAATATCTTATAATCCACATTTAAAAGAGATATAGGCCTGTAATTTTTTGGTAGGGTAAGATCTTGATCCTCCTTTGGAATCAATGATATAAAAGCACTACGCCATGAAGGAGGAATCTCTAAACCCTGTAAAATACCATTAAAAAGATCATGTAATGGTTGGATCATCTCCTCTATTAGAACTTTGTAATAAACAGCTGTTAACCCATCCGTACCCGGTGCTTTCCCTAATTTCAATTGTTGAATTGCTGAGGTAATTTCCTCCTTAGTAATTAAACCATTAATTTCATATTTCTGATCCTCAGTCAGTTTAGGAAAACTTGCCTCAGCTAAATATTTATTTATATCTAGCATTTGTATATTAGTAGATTTATATAGGTTTTGATAATAATCCAAAAAAGATTTTTTAATCAATTCCTTCTGAGAAACTAATTTACCCTTATAGTTTATTTTCTCTATTATTCTTTGTCTCTGTTTCTTTCTTAATTGATAAGCCAACCATCTCCCAGGCTTATTGGCATTACAAAATGTATTTTGTTTCATAAATAATAAGTTGGTTGCAGCTTGGTCTGCTATCAACATATTAAATTGTGACCTTAATAACTTTACAGATTCTTTAATACTCTCATCAGAAGGATTTAAAATCAAAGCCCTTTCTTTTAATTTAATTTCATCTTCAAGTTCTCTACGTTTCTGAATCTGATTTCGCTTATAAAAATTATTCATTTTTATCAAAACACCGCGCATAAATGCTTTACCTGCATCCCATACCATTGACATTGAAGTCCCCTTATACATATTCAAAGCAAAATAGTCCTTTAAACACTCCTTTAGTTTTTGAACATTCTTTTCTTGTCTAAACAAATTTTCATTAACTCTCCAGGATCTTCTTTCCTCTTTCTCTTGAATCAGCTCCATCCAAACTGGACTATGATCCGTCAGTGATCTAGGAAAAATCTTTACATTCTTTACTTTATTATACAAGTCCGTGGTAATCAAGAAAAAGTCAATTCTTGAAAAAGATTGGTGTCTATCAGAAAAAAAAGTAAAGTCTCTCTCCTCTTGATTACGTTCCCGCCAATAATCCCTTAATTCCCAGTCTTCTTTCATGTCAAAAAAGGCTTTAGGTAGCCTTGCTTGTTTAAGAAAAGGAGAGGAACCTTTCTTATCCCTTAGTGTATCTAAGACACCATTCCAATCACCCATTAATACCACTGATCTATAATAATGTCCAGTCTCTTCTTAAAAACTTCCAGTGTTGGAGCATTCACTGCTTCTGGAGGCAGGTTGCTCCACTGGTTAATTGTTCTCACTGCCAGGAAGTTTCTCCTTAGTTCCAGGTTGCTTCTCTCCTTAATTCGTTTCCACCCGTTGCTTCTTGTGATGCCCTCGGATGCTCTGGAGAATAGCTTGACTCCCTCTTCTTTGTGGCAATCTCTTAGATCAGGGGTCCCCAACTTGCGGTCCATGGACTGGTACCAGGCCGCAGCATGCCAGCAACCGGTCTGTTGTTTTTCCGTGCCAGCCTGTGCTCCCAACAGCTGAGTCTGAGGAATCTGAGGAGGAGGTGGAGGAGGCATTTGAAGGGCCATCAGGGGCAGAGGGAGGCTCTGATGAATTACAGGACTCACAGTTGGATGCAGAACCTGGGCCCTCCAGTCGTGTTCCTGATGAAGCTCAGCTGTGTGAGGAGAATGAGTCAGACTCGGAGGACTCACACCTGATGGACATGCTAATTGATGCACGCACATGTCGTCAATTAGCGAGAGCAAATCAGCAGCAGTCAATACGGCACCTCCAGGGTAAAAGGAGAAGGCACTGAGAGGCAATGCCTTGGGACTGCTGTATAAAAAGAGGAGGTGTGGGCGGTGCTGGTTGCTGAAGGCAACCGTTTCCAAAGTGCTTCTTTGAATCCTGGTCTGTTCATCTTGCTTGTGACTACTCTTCTGTTTGCATCGTGTTTCCTGTGGACTATTTCCTTCATTTGGATTGAGTTTTGCTGTTTGTGTTTTGGACTATTTGTCAGGTATGTCACCCATATTAAAAGGGGTTTGTTTTGTTTTAAGTCTCCAGCCTATTTTATCAACAGGGGTTTGGTCCTTGTGCCTTTAACAAGGACGGCTATAGGCTGGGATAGAACACGGTCTGCACAAACAAGCAAAGCCCTATCCGTGGGATGCAGGCAGCACAACAAACCATGCACTCTCCGGTCTGTGGAAAAACCTTTCTCCGTGGAACCGGTCCCTGGTGCCCAAAAGGTTGGGGACCTCTGCCTTAGATAGTCCTTCTTTTCATTAAACTGGACATACCCAATTCTAGCAACTATTCTTTAGTCCCCTAGTCCCCTGATCATCTTTGTTGCTCTTCTCTGCACTCTTTCCAGAGTCTCAACATCTTTTCTACATCGTGGTGACCAAAACTGGATGCCTTATTCCAAGTGTGGCCTTACCAAGGCCTTGTAAAGCGGTATTAACACTTCATGTGACCTTGATTCTATCCCTCTGTTAAGGCAGCCTAGCACTGTGTTGGCTTTTTTTGGCTGCTGTCGCACACAGCTGGATCATATTTAAGTGATTGTCCACTGGGACTCCAAGATCCCTTTCACAGTTGCTACTATTGAGCCAATCTGAAGCAGAAGCTTTATTGCTAGTCTCCTATGTTTCAAGAATCTCACCAGATTGTCTGCATTCACTTGTGATGGTCAGGTGAGGCTTCAAGGGCTGCTTTCTTGCAGCGCAAGGACTCTAAGCTAGGCTCCCTCTTAACACCGCCTTCCAGTCTGGCTGGAGATGCAACCACACTTTTGGCGCAGGGCACAAACAGGAAATCTTGAGTGCGGCACACACTTGGACCTTTTCAATTTTCTTTATGCAACTGTCTCACTGTGTTTTGGCATTTACATTCCCCAAAAAATAAAAACAAAATCCCATATGAGGTGAGATGGCGCCCTCGTGCCCCATTGAAACCAGAGTTCACGTGCTGTTATGCTGTATTTTCTACAAGGATTTGTGGACTCATTTTAGAACGCCTTACTAGACAAAATGTTTGGGAAATTCTGATCTTTTTTTACGTAAGCTGTTAACAATCAGATTATACAGTTTCTTTGAACAGAGCTGAATCCTACTATACTGTCTGTAACATTAGGCAGATTTTGGCCTAATTCATAAATACACACCAGTTGCCAAGTGTCTAAATTTTGATTTATAATGACTGCCGGGATGTTAAAATCGTCATTAAGTGTGAAAATGGTCTAAAGCAGTGGTTCTCAACCTGTGGGTCGGGACCCCATTTGGGGTCGAACGACCATTTCACGGGGGTCGCCAAACAATGCAGTCCGCCATTTTTTTCCCCTTTTCCTTAGCTGTGCTACTCCCTTTTATTCTATTGGCTTTTGAAAGCCAATAGAATAGACTCTCTTGAATAGAGTCTAATTCTATTGGCTTTCAAAAGCCAATAGGAATTGTCCAGGCTGTCTCTGCCCTGCTGAGCCCTCCAAAAGTCCCATTCTGCAAACGGTGCTGCACCAGTTGAGTAGTCCTCGACTTACGACTGGTTGAGTAGTCCTCGACTTACGACCGGTTGGGGGTCGCGGCATTAAAAAGGTTGAGAACCATTGGTCTAAAGTCACTGTGTGTAAAATTCAGGCAGATTTTAGCAGTAATTGTTATGCACTATTATGCCTTGCATTGTCTTATTTTTATGTTTTGATTTTTATCCTGGCCAGTGAGCATTGTAAAACATTGAATTGAATATGACCTAAACAGCCTAAAGACCATGTTGCAAAAAAAGAAAAGAAAAGAAAAGAAAAAAGACTGGGAATTTCCAAGGATCTGAAAAGAACTTCCCGGTACAGGATTGATTAGACGTGGTTTTATTTTGCTTGATGCTGTCTGCAAATTTAGCATTTGGTTCTTCAGTTCCTCATAAGAGGGGACCTGTTCAGAGACATGTCACATTTTAAAACCCCTCTTTTAGCACTTCCTAACTTGTAATTATTCCATCAAAGCTGTGAACAATTTGTGAAGATGTGTGAAGACCGCACATCTTTTTTTCTTACCCTTTCACCTGCTGGCAATTTTCAAATTAACTAAGATGTTAATCTTCCAGAATTAAGTACGGGCACTGAGAAGGCAGCTATCAAGCAAATTTGTTCTTTAATGGGCACCTACTAAAGTCCAAATTTACATTTTTTTTTTCATTTTTTAAAGTGAACTCAGCAACGCTGTTCCATTGCTCTGCGATGGAAGGATTTGTATTCTGGTTTCAGTCCTTGATTTTTGTTAAGTTCACTCAGTGACCGTTCGAAGTCACGACGGCACTGGAAAAAAAAGTGATTTATGACCGTTTTTCACATTTGTGACCATTGCAGCATCCCATGGTCACATGATCAATATCGGCCACTTGGCAACTGGTTCACCTTTATGACGGTTGCAGTGAGGGATCACGTGATCCCCTTTTGCGGTCTTCTGACAAGCAAAGTGTCAACGCTGCTAACATCGGACGTTTGTTCTCTTATGTTTTACTCTTAGAGTTAGATGATGCTGGGGGGAGGAATGTGTATGAGAGTTTAGCTAGTCCAGGGCTTTTCAACCTTTTCACCCATTGTACCACTTTTAGGATAAGGCAACATCCGAGTACCACCAGTCGCCTAGCAAGGTGTCAAAAACTTGATGACCAAAAAAAAAAAAAGGGAAAAAAGTGATAAAGTACAGGTAGTCCTCGACTTACAACAGTTCGCTTAGTGACTGTTCGAAGTTACAATGGCACTGAAAAAGTGCCCCCGAAGGCACAGGCGAGCAAGATAGCTGCCTGCCCACCAGCGGTGCTCTTCCTCCTCTCCGTGGTTTTCATTGTTGTGAGCGTTTCTGTTGAGGATTGGCAGTGGGGGTGGGGTGGGGGGTGTTTGGTGTTTATTCCCCCGTCTGCTGGGTGGTTGCAGCAGGTTTTGGTCACTTCACATGACCCTGGGACACTGTGACCGTCGTAAACATGTATCAGTTGCCAAGCATCTGAATGTAAATCACAAGACCCTGGAGAGGCTGCAACATTCCAGCTGATCAGCGTTTCTTCTGGGCTCAGCAGAAGCGCCAGCATCAGCACCAAGCTCCAGCTGGAGCCTGGCCTGATTCCACTGAGCCCTGACAGTCCCGAAGAAGCGCTGATCCTGGCACTTCCACTGAGCCCTGATAGCCCTGCAGTTCCAGCCATCTCTCGCTCAGGTTTGTGCGGTGCTGCCATCGGTTCAGCTCATTCCCCTCCCCCACTACCATTTTTCTGGGATGGTCACGTACCACTTGCCAGGTGCCAATGTACCACAGGTAGTACCATTGGTTGAAAAGCCCTGAGCTAGACCAGGGTAGGCAACCTTGGCTCTTTTATGACTCGTGAACTTCAACTCCCAGAATTCCTGAGCCAGCCACGCTGAGGGGAAAGGGAGAGGTTTCCAAGCTGAGCCATGCTGGCTCAGGAATTCTGGGAGTTGAAGTCCACGAGTCATAAAAGAGCCAAGGTTGCCTATCACTGAGTTAGACATAACAATACTGGACCTAGTGTGTGAACCAAGGTTATTGAAATAAGAGATGATAAGAACTGGTGGGCTGGAGAACTGGGAGGGAAAGCCTGCATTTCAAGCTAATTTGGGAATGTGATTTATGACTGTTAATTGGAGGAGGGAATTGTGCTTTGATACTATGTGCTCAGGGGAAGGGAATTCAGTTTTTGGCTTCAATTTTTGTCGACGCTATGCTTCTCAAATAAAGATTCTTTAAGGTAAACAATGCCTCGAAGTTCTTTGAAAAGTTTCATCTGTCGGAACCATGACACAAAATCAATGGGGAAAATAGATCCACTAAACAAATGTGTTGCTAATTTAACAAGTGCAGGGATTTGCTTAAGAAACCTGGCAAGGAAAGTCATAAGATGGAGGTCAAACTCACTTAACAAATTTCTCACTTAGCAACGTACATTTTTGGCTCAATCGTGGCTATACATCAAGGATTACCTACCTGTATGTCATAGTGAGAAAAATGTGAACCACCACACAACAGAAATCCTGTACTACTGTCATGGAGGTTAAATAGATTTGAGCTGAGGTCGTTCTATTTGCAACATGCTTTGCATTTGAAAGAATTATCTCGGAATTTTCTTTCATTTTCTTTGCAATATGTTTTTTAACGTGAAATAGCAGCTATGGCTGATTTTTGTATAACAGCTGTTTTTTACTCTGTATCTTTCACTTAAAAGAAAGATAATCTTAATCACAGCCCTCTAACGTATTCTTGAAAAGTTTCTCATGCTATTTAAGTTAAATATCACTGTTTTTTTAAGAAATCGACATGACTAACTTAAGTCTTACTCATTTAGGTGAATTTAGTCTAAGTATGAATAATTTTTGAGTCCACCCCCAATATATCAGAACACTGACAGGTTAAAATACATGAACGTAAAGGAGGAATTGTGTCACTGGTCATAAAATCTCAATTTTTCAGGATTTTTAAAAAAATCTTATATGCTTTTCAAGGGTAGCATCAATATTATATCGTATTTTATATCAATATTTTAAAGAAAATTACAAGTTCAGAAGAAAAATTATTGTGGAAAAGTCAAGCAAGTTTAAAGCTTTGCTACCTCAGTGAACTGTTGGTTTAATAGATCAAAATAACTGATATTATAATGCAATCGACTGATACAATCTATTATATAATTCCCTCAACTATTCATTACAATCAGGAGCTCCCATATAATCTAATGGTTAAGACAAAAGGCTAGAAAGTGGGAGACTGTGAGTTCTAGTCCCGCCTTAGGCACAAAAGCTGGTTGGGTGACTATGAGACAATCACCAGGAGACGGTGAGTTCTAGTCCCGCCTTAGCTATGAAAGCCAGGTGGCTGACTTTGGACCAATCACCAGAAGCCTTGTGAGTTCTAGTCCCGCCTTAGGCACAAAAGCTGGCTGGGTGACTTTGGGCCAATCACCAGGAGATGGTGAGTTCTAGTCCCGCCTTAGGCATGAAAGCCAGGTGGCTGACTTTGGGCCAATCATTAGAAACCTTGTGAGTTCTAGTCCTGCCTTAGGCAGGATTGGGAGTTTGCTGTGGGATTCTGGGAGTTGAAGTTCACAAGTCTTAAAGTTGGCAAGGTTGGAGACCAATGGCTGTCCAGTCTCTTCTTAAAAACTTCCAGTGTTGGAGCATTCACAGCTTCTGGAGGCAGGCTGTTCCACTGGTTAATTGTTCTCACTGTCAGGAAATTTCTCCTTGTCTGTGTGTCCAGCCTTAGGATTGCGAGAATGCATAGCGACACCAAGGAGGGCTGTGGGTCACGTATATGATGCACTGTGGCTTTAAGAACTGACCTGGCCGGGGGGGGGGGACGACATGGCTCTGTGCTGTCATTTGCTCTGGAAGCCCAATTTATTAGGCCGCTTTGATTTCCCACAGCAATTGCATTAGAAATTCAAATGCAACTGTGCCTCCTGTCTCTAGATCGCCCAGGCCTCTCTCTTTCCATTCTAAGTAAAAGCACCATAAATTCCCACCTTGTTTAGTTCACAAAACTGTCTTTACTTTGCCGCAGGATTAAACCAAAGCTCTTCTTCAACGGTTACGCAGTTCGAATCCCACAAATTTTCAGTTTTTAGGCATTTGAGGATTGGCAGTCTGTTACAATCTGCTAGCACTGATGAGGTTACTTAGTTTGGTGATGAAATGTCTACAAGAAAAGCACCCAAGCTCAGAGAGCATCAAGGACCCCACAGTCTCCCTCCTCGTCCTCCTCCTCTTCTCCATAAAACCCACTCCTTTCTAGTACTGATGACGTTACCTAGTTGGCTCATGAAATGTCTTCAAGAAAACCACCAACCTCAGAGAGCATCAAGGACACTACATTCCTCCTCCTCCTCCTCTTCTCCATAAAACCCACTCCCTTCTAACACTGATGACATTACCTAGTTGGCTCATGAAACGTCTGCAAGAAAACCACCAAGCTCAGAGAGCATCAAGGACCCCCCCTCCTCCTCCTCCATCATCATCATCATCATCATCATCATCATCATCATCTTCTTCTTCTTCTTCTTCTTCTTCTTCTTCTTCTTCTTCTTCTTCTTCTTCTTCTTCTTCTTCTTCTTCTCCTCCTCCTCCTCCTCCTCCTCCTCCTCCTCCTCCTCCTCTTCTCCATAAAACCCTTCTAGCACTGATGACGTTACCTAGTTCGGTCATGAAACGTCTGCAAGAAAACCACCAAGCTCAGAGAACACCAAGGACCTCACAGTCCTCCTCCTCCTCCTCATTTTCCCCTCCTCCTTTTCTTCCTGTAACCAACTTAACAACTGCCAGGATTCGCGTAAGAACTGCGGTGAGAAAGGTCGTAAAATGGGGCAAAATTCCCTTAACAAACGTCTCGTTTAGCCACGGGAAATTTGGGGCCCGACTGTGGTCGTGAGAGCGAGGACCACCTGTCCACTTCCGCGTGTTTAGAGAGCAAGGTTGGCAGCCTCCGATGATCCTTGTGCGCGTGCCTTGGTTTTGCGTACGTGAATTTTACATAAATATGCGGGAGTTGATGACTCGACGTTCACCATGAATAACTGAAGTGTAGGTTGAACCTCTGTGAAAATGCAGACGATCAATCAGAGAGTGGAGACCTTTTCTGAAACTTACCACCCGTTGTAGCTCAAACCAACCACTTACTCTATGACAAATGTTCCTCTCCTGACAGCACGAACAATATTGCTGCTTTTAGCTATCACACACACACACACACACACACACACACACACACCATAGTTCATCCTTTAATCTCAAGAATACCCCACTCGAAAATTACCTGGGTGTTTGGCTGCTGCCAACCAAATTCAACAGCCTGTCTAATGCTTGAATGGAAGGCTTACTCTTTTGAAAACTTCTGCCTTTTCCTCATTTACCTGACACTTGTCAGTGCCTTCCCTGCCATTTTTTTTAAAAAAAAACAACTTTTATGTCAGTCTTGCAATGCAGGATATAAGTTCATTTATCACCCAATTATCATCAGCTTCTTGACAGCCCAAGAATTTCCAGACAGAAAAGTCAGGAGGAAGAAACTGAGCGTGTTGGGGAAAAAAAATAATAAAATCTAAAGACAACTGTTCAACTTGTGTAAAATAAAACAAGTGCAGACTAGTTGCTGCTTCGGCAAGGAGCACAGAAGTAGTAAGAACATGCGTTCTTACAACTTTTGAGGGCTGAAATATGACTTTGAAACACGGCATACTACGTGTTTAGGCACCGCTGCTGTTCCTGCTAACACTACAGGTAGTCCTTGAGTTACCGCCACAACGGAACCCAACATTGGCGTTGCTAACCAAGACAGTTGTGGAGTTTTGCCCCCTTTTCACACCTTTCTTGCCACAGTTTTTAAAGGAATCACTACGGTCATTGTGTTAATGTGGTTGTTAAGTGGATCTGCCTTCCTCATCGACTTTGCTTGCCAGGAGGTCACAAGACACCAGATCCTGCAACTGTCATGAATATGAACCAGTTGCAAAGAGTTTGAATTCTGATCGCGTGACCATGGGGAGGCTGCAACGGTTGTAAGTATGAAAAATGGTCACAAGAACCTTTTTTCCCCCCGTGCCATTGTTAACTTCAAATCTCGCTAAATGAACGGCTGTAAGTCAAGGGATACATGTATGTTTAAGAAGAAGCAATTCTACAGCTGAACGTCAACTAGTATCTCAGGAACTTTCCTTTAACAGGCCAGAAAAATCCAAAATAAAATATACTGATGTTTTCCCTTGAAAACTGAGCAGCTTACAACTTCCCTCTCCTCCCCAGCAGGCGGGTAAGTGGCTATTGCTGGGTGAATGAGGGAGCAAGGGATTGCACGACTGACTGGGAAACTGTCCCAGAACGTTGAAACTGAAGAGTACATTCCCGCAGCAACAGCCAATAACATCGAAGCCGCCACGCTTTTATTCGCTCAGGAGACATGGATCCTGGATTTAGAACACATTCTGTAAGTTAGGCCTTTTAAGGCAGGGATCCCCAACCCCCGGTCCACGGACCGATAGCAGTCCGTGGCATGCCAGCAACCGGTCCGCACAAACAAGCAAAGCCCCATCTGTGGGATGCAGGCAGCACACAAAACCACACACTCTTTCTCCATGGAAATGGTCTCTGGTGCCCCAAAGGCTGGGGACCTCTGCTATAAAGTGGTGTTGTTAGTTGCGAAGTCGTGTCCGACCCATCGCAACCCCATGTACAACATTCCTCCAGGACTTCCTGTCCTCTACCATCTTCTGGAATCATTTAAGCTCACGCCTACTGCTTCAGTGACTCCATCCAGCCACCTCCTTCTCTGTCGTCCCCTTCTTCTCTTGCCTTCCATCTTTCCCAGCATCAGGCTCTTCTCCAGGGAGTCCTTCCTTCTCATTAGGTGGCCAAAGGACTTGAGTTTCAACTTCAGGATCTGGCCTTCTAAAGAGCAGTCAGGGTTGATCTCCTCCAGGACTGACCGGTTTGATTGCCTTGCAGTCCAGGGGACTCGCAGGAGTCTTCTCCAGCACCCTAGTTCAAAGGCCTCAATTCTTTTGCTTTAAGGTACTTTGGCTCAAAAATTGTTGCTCCGTGATGCACCATTTCATCCAGTTAAAGGTCACAACAGCAGGAATTTTAGTAGTGTAAACATTATTTGATCCCCACAATCCCCTCTCAACTGTTTGATTTCACGTTTTTCTAACGCAAAATGATGGCTTTGAAGGCACACCCATTTTCAGGGCTGTCTCGACAGTTTCCTCTGACGTTTTAAAAGCCATTGCTTGGAACAGAGGGAAACAATTTCTCTTCACAGCGCTAACGTGGATGTTAAGACAGAGAGAGCTGCTTCGGTGAGAAGACCTTCTTCGTGCTTTCCGATAAACATGCCCCGAGGCTGGAGATTTTTGCACGCTCGATGCAGCTGATTTTTTTGCAAATGCTCCAAAAGGAAATCCATCCAAGAATTTATTTAAAAGCCTTTGAGTCTGGGAAAACAGCAATGATCCATATAGAGAATCTCTTAATTCATTCAGCTAAGCCTCCGATGAACACAAATGAACTTTCTGCAGTCTGCTTCTCGGCCAGTGCTCTGATTTATTCATTATTTTTTTTTCATTTGCGTGAATTTATTTGCCTCAAATAACTGAGCTCAAAATTGCTGTTGCCAAGTGAGACATTTGTCAAGTGAGTTTTGCCCCACTTTACGACTTTTCTTAGCCAAAGCTGTTAAGTGAATCACTGCAGTTGATAAGTTAGTGACACGGTCGTTAAGCGAATCTGCCCCCCCATTGACTTTGCTTGTCAGAAGATCGCAAAAGGGGATCACGGGACGCCCGGGACACTGCGACCGTCATAAGTATGAGTCAGTTGCCAAGCGTCTGAATTTTGATCATGTGACCGTGGGGATGCTGCAACGGTCGCAAGGGTGACAAACGGTCATAAGTCACTTTTTTTCAGTGCCGTTGTAATGTTGAACGGTCACTAAATGAGCTGGTGTAAAGCCGAGGACCACCTGCAAATGACCTTGATCTATTTCTCCATCTCTCTCACTCTCGCTCTCTCAGACATAAAGAGACACAAAAATAACGATAAGGGGGGAAAAACGTACTAGGAACTCCACCTGTCTAGCTGAAAAGAATGAGTTTGTTTTGACAATGTGTAAGCCGTTTCAATCACAGCAGAAACTCTAAGAGGCGCCTACACGTTGCATCAAAAACGGATAAGAAGAAACCACAAAACAAACAAAAGATGCCATAGTATCTTCACAGAGGAATAGAATCGAGATCGCGTGAAATGTTAATACCACTTTACAAGGCCTTGGTAAGGCCACCCTTGGACTACTGCATCCAGTTTTGGTCACCACGATGTAAAAAAGATGCTGAGACTCTAGAAGGAGTGCAGAGAAGAGCAACAAAGATGATCAGGGGACTGGAGGCTAAAACATATAAGGAACGGTTGCTGGAATTGGGCGTGTCTAGTTTAATGAAGAGAAGGATGAGGGGGGGGCATGACAGCAATGTTCCAGTATCTCAGGGGCTGCCCCAAAGAAGAGGGAGCCAAGCTATTCTCCAAAGCGCCTGAAGGCAGGACAAGAAGCAACAGATGGAAACTCATCAAGGAGAGAAGCAACCTAGAACTAAGGAGAAACTTCCTGACAGTTAGAACAATTAACCAGTGGAACAGCCTGCCTGCAGAAGTGGTGAATGCTCCAACACCGGAAGTTTTTAAGAAGAGACTGGACGACCATTTGTCTGAAACGGTATAGGGTTTCCTGCCTGAGCAGGGGGTTGGACTAGATGACCTCCAAGGTCCCTTCCAACTCTGTTATTCTATTCTAACAGGTCTCATCCTGCTTCACCAAACACCCAACTTTGTTTGGGTCCTACTTAAAATTCTCTTTTTTAAGAGAATTTAACAATGCGTCATGATCCGATCCCAAACTGCCAAACTCTTGCAGCCATCCGCCTCTTTGCTACCTCTTCTTATTGACTTAATTATCCATCAAAATGTCCAGGCAAAGATGTAATTTTGCATGATGCTATGCAGAGATGCCACGGGCATTATAATGGATGAGTGCAGCCTGGCAGATTAGAAGCAGCCATCTTTCAGAATGAGCTATCTTTTTTTTTTTAGCCGCCATGCACACACCTAGGAGTGCATTGCTCAAACATCTGCTGCAAAGGGTCTCTAACTTTTCTGCTTGTCACTGGATAGTGTCCTGGGTAAATTAAAAAAACAGAAACAAAATAAAACAAAAAAAGGACTAAGGGAGATATTTACAGGTAACCTGAACCAAATGGAGTGTGGTCATCAAAGCGGTACTAATTGTTCCTCAGGAAAATCTGAAGTAAACGTGGTCCGTTCCTCATTTTGAAAGATCAATGGGCAATTCGTCCACGCCAAGTCCCTTAAATCAGAAGGGCTCAATGTTATTGGACGTGGAGGAAAAGGCAAAATATATTTAGATGTAGATGAGCCGTTTTACCAAAACAAAAGGAAGGAGAATTTATAGAGAACCCGCGGGGGTTATTATTGAAATAGCAGAACTGAAAAATCAACCTGAATGGGCTGGATAGAAAGGATAGGCATTTTGCCATTAGGCTTCAGAACACAATAATAATAGTAGTAGTAGTAGTAGTAGTAGTAGTAATAATAATAATAATAATAATGTCATAGAAAATGATAAAATTAAACTGCTCTGGGACTTCAGAATTCAAACAGACAAGCACCTGCAACATAACACCCCAGACTTAACAATTGTCGATAAGAAAGACAAAAAAGTCTGGATAGTGGACGTGGCAGTGCCTGGAGACAGCAGAATAGAAGAGAAAGAACTGGAGAAGATAACAAAATACAAAGACCTACAAATAGAAATAGAAAGACTGTGGCAAAAGCAAGCAAGGGTAGTACCAATAGTAATAGGCTCCTTGGGTGCAATCCCAAAACAATTGGAGCACCACTTGAACACCATTGGCATTGACAAATTCGCTATTAGTCAATTGCAAAAGGCGGCCTTACTAGGAACTGCTTCCATCCTGCGACGATATCTGTAATACCATCAAACATCCACATCTGCCTATCCCAGGTCCTGGGTAAGGACTCGATAGGTAGACAAAATGCCAAATCCAGTCTGAACATCTGGCTGACTGTGCGATGATCAATAATAATAATAATAATAATAATAATAATAATAATAATAATAATAATAATAATAAAGAAGGTGGAAGGGATCTTGGAAGTCATCTCGTCCAACCCCCTGCTCAGGCAGGAAACCCTATACCATTTCAGACAAATGGCTGTCCAGTCTCTTCTTAAAAACTTCCAGTGTTGGTGCATTCACCACTTCTGCAGGCAGGCTGTTCCACTGGTTAATTGTTCTAACTGTCAGGAAGTTTCTCCTTAGTTCTAGGTTGCTTCTCTCTTTGGTTAGTTTCCACCCATTGCTTCTTGTACTGCCTTCAGGCAGTTTGGAAAGAAGAGGTCCCCAATACCGGGGCTGTGGCCCATTACCGGGACCTTGAGCCCTTTGGAACTGGGCCGTGGAAGTGGCGGGCACACATGCTCCATTTGCGCAAACGGCGGGCATGCTTGTCCGTTCAAATGTGTACACGTGCTTGCCCGCCGCTCGTGTGAAACCATCTCCTCTCACACACACACACACACACACAGATGGTCCACAAAGCCAGGAAGGTTGGGGAAATCTGGACTAAGGAATGGGTAATATGCATTGTCTGGATAAACATACAGATGTGTAGGAAATTTCACTCTGACCTGAAAATTCCCAGATACAGGTGGTCCTCGACTTAGGACCACAGTTCAGCCCAAAATTTCCACTGCTAAGCCAGACAGTTGTTAAGTGAGTTTTACCCCATTTTACGACCTTTCATGGGGTTAAGTAAATCACGGCAGTTGTTAAGTCAGTCACACGGTTGTTAATCAATCTGGCTTCCCCTTCGACCTGGTTATATCAGACAGTCGCAAAAGGGGATCACGTGACCCTGGGACATCGCAACCGTCATAAATACGAGTCGGTTGCCAAGCATCTGAATTTTGATCCACCTGACCACCAATAAGATCTCTAAAGTTATAACATTTAATTTCTACCATGTCTTGGATTAATAAATGGATTTAGTAGCTTTGACCTGAATTGAGGCGAATGTAGAAGTTTAGGAATGCTGGATGTTCCTTCTGTTCTCTTTGCACAGCTCATCTATTGAGTACGTATTTTTATTTTAAAAAAAAAAATCTGATAAGAGCTAACTCGCTTATATTTTTAAGCAAGTTTTAAGACATCTCAATTTCTATGACAAAAAATAACTGTGATTATAACTGTTATACAATCTCCCAGCGGTGGCAATTCTCTCGCTTTTTTTTTTTTTTTTAAAAAATGAGATTGATTTATGGAGACGCTAAGAATACATATTGTCCTTTTAAGTACTAAAGATAGAAGAGAAGTTGGCCAACCTTAGAATTACATTTAAATATTGATAATATTTAGACACAGTCGTGAGTGAAATTTCAATTGAAACTTACCGTTTGAATCCTGATGATATTCAATCACGGCCACCTTAAATTATATATCATATCTTTGGCTATTTCAATCCATCACCAAGTTATTTTATTTTGTGTTCAAGAGAGAGGAGGAGGAAGAGAAGAAATGGGAGTGCTTTGATAATGCTTCTCAAAGTATTTGTTTTTTTTAAAAAAGTATTCGCCCTTTCACACTTTTAAAAATTTTATTCCTACTTATATTCCTGTTATAAATCTTCCTTCTATTCAATGTTTGTATAAGTGTTGCCCAGAACAAGGGCCAATTTATTCCAAAATGTGTGTGAGCTTTATTATAAAAAACATATTTTATTAGCAGTAACTGGAACATTTCCCATTGGACTGCGTACGGCTAGTCTTTATTTAGAGACCACAATTAGGACTGACTTAAGCAAAGTGGTCCTTAAATGAAACTGCCACTGTGCTTATGATCTCTCTTCAGGTTTTCTTTGCTTTATAGACCTACAAAGGTTGTAAATGTAAGGACTGGTTGTAAGGGTACTTTTTCATCCCTGTTGTAACTATAAATGGTTGCTAAACAAGGCAGTCATTAAACCAAGGACTGTCTATAGTTATGTCTTCTTCTACATCAGTGTTTCCCAAACTTGACAATTTTAAGGCATGTGGACTTCAACTCGCAGAATTCCACAGCCAGCAACGCTGGCTGTGGAATTCTGGGAGTTGAAGTCCTCATGCCTTAAAATTGTCAAGTTTGGGAAACACTGTTCTACATCAGGGGTCCCCAATCTGTGGGCTGCAGCCATGGTCCATGTTGGCCGCCATGTTGGCCGCCGGGAATGGCTGGCAAGTGTGCGCACATGTGCACCCATCCTCCCCACTTGCGCTAGTGCCGTCGCACAGGTGCTAGTGGCCCTGTTTGCGCACTGCGTGTGGGTGCTAGTGCCCCTTTTGCGCATGCGCAAAAATGCTAGTGGCCCTTTGTGCATGCACATGGGTGCTAGTGCCCCATTTGCGCATGCACACAGGCGTCAGTTCCACCACTAGCCCCACCATGGGTGTGCATGGTGTGCTTGTGCATGTGCATTTATAGGTCGGGGTTGGACTGCAAAATCCTAGCTTCTCTCAGCCTGGTAGTTTTCTTACAGACGTTTTGTTACCCGACTGGGTAACATCATCAGTGCTAGCAGGGAGTGGGAGGGTTTCAGAGTGGATGGAAAAGGAGTAGGAGGAGGAGGATGGAGTCCTTGGTGCTCTGTGAACTTGGTGGTAATATTATCAGTGCTAGAAAGGAGTGTGTGAGGAGGAAGAGGAGGAGAAGGAGAAGGAGAAGGAGGAGGAGGACTGTGGAGTCTTTGGTGCTCTCTGAACTTGGTAGTTTCATGACCCAACTAGGTAATATCCTCAGTACTAGAAGGGAGTAAGGTTTGCTTAGAGGAGGAGGAGGAGGAGGAGGAGGAGGAGGACAACTGTGAGGTCCTTGGTGCTCTCTGAGCTTGGTGGTTTTCTTGCAGACGTTTTATTACCCAACTAGGTAATATTATCACTGCTAGAAGAGGGTGGGGTTTGCTCTCTCTTTATATACAAGCAACTTGCCCTGTCAGTGTTGTTGGGAGTATTCTTGGTGATTCTTTGATTAGGCTGTTGTTTACTAAATTGGTAATTCCTTCATTGGTATGTTGTTTATTGCTTGGTTTTAATCTCTTCTTCTCTGGTGGTTGATTGCTGATCAGGAGAAGTTGTGTTCTTTCAGCTTTTGGTCTCCTTTGAATGGTATGTAGATGTTGTTTAACTGTATGTGCCTGTTGATAGCTGTGTGTCTGAGTGAAACAGCATGATATTTGAAGCACGAAAAGAAGAAGAACAGAAGGAAAACAACATCAAGGAAGGGCACCCTCCACACTACTGGGTGAAGCCTTTTCATAAAGATGCTGATTTTGAAAAACAAAAATACAGTCCAGTTTAGGTATTACATCTGAGAAGGACAGAAGAAAGAGATGGTCAAAACCCATGGGAAAATGCCTCATATGGACAGTAGTGGGATTCAAATATCTGAATAACCGGTTCTCTTGTTGGATGCAGGCCTGGGCCTCCGAGACCTAGAACGGACTTCCAGAAATGACTTCCAGTGGGCTGTTCTAGGCCTGGGAAGCCTCCTTCAGGCCTCTGAGGCCTAGAACGGACTTTCAGAAGTGGCATGCATGCACTTCCGGTGGACCATTCCAGGCCTGGGAGGCCTCCTTCAGGCCTCTGAGGCCTAGAGCGGACTTCTGGAAGTGGCATCCACACACTTCCAGTGGGCTGTTCTAGGCCTGGGAGGCCTCCTTCAGGCCTCTGAGGCCTAGAACAGACTTCCAGAAGTGGCATCTCTGCACTTCCGGCGGGCTGTTCTAGGCCTGGGAAGCCTCCTCCAGGCCTCCCAGGCCTAGAACGCACTTCCGGAAGCAGTGTGCATTCAGCTGGTTCTCCAAACACAGCAAAATTTAGCTACCGGTTCTGCCAAACAGGTGTGAACAGGCTGAATCCCACCACCGCATATGGACCACATGGCTCTTTAAATATATGTATGTTCATATTAGTAAAGTTGGAAGGGACCTTGGAGGTCATCTAGTCCAACCCCCTGCTCGGGCAGGAAACCCTACACCATTTCGGACAAGTGGCTGTCCAGTCTCTTCTTAAAAACTTCCAGTGTTGGAGCATTTACTGCTTCTGGAGGCAAGCTGTTCCCCTGATTAATTGTTCTCACTGTCAGGAAGTTTCTCCTTAGTTCTAGGTTGCTTCTCTCCTTGATTAGTTTCCACCCGTTGCTTCTTGTCCTGCCTTCAGGTGCTTTGGAAAATAGCTTAATTCCCTCTTCTTTATGGCAGCCCCTGAGATATTGGAATACTGCTATCATGTCCCCCCTTGTCCTTCTCTTCGGTAAACTAGACATACCCAATTCTAGCAACCGTTCCTTATATGTTTTAGCCTCCAGTCCCTAATCATCTTTGTTGCTCTTCTCTGTACTCTTTCTAGAGTCTCAACATCTTTTTTGCATCGTGGTGACCAAAACTGAATGCAGTATTCCAAGTGTGGCCTTACCAAGGCATTGTAGAGTGGTATTAATACTTCACGTGATCTTGATTCTATCCCTCTGTTAATGCAGCCTAGCACTGTGTTGGCCTTTTTGGCAGCTGCAGCACACTGCTGGCTCATATTTAGGTGATTGTCTACTAGGACTCCGAGGTCCCTCTCGCAGTTACTACTATTGAGCATGGTGCCACTTATGCTGTACTTGTGCATTTGGTTTTCTTGCCTAAATGTAGAACCTTGCTTTTTTCACCATTGAATTTCATTTTGTTAGTTAGTGCCCAGTGTTCAAGTCTGTCCAGATCCTTCTGTATCTTAAGCCTGTCTTCTGGAGTGTTGGCTATTCCTGCCAGCTTGGCGTGAGTGTGTGTCAAATAGAATTTTTTTCAAAAGCAAAAACAACTTTGTTTTTTCCTTTTCCCCCCCAGCTGCCGCACAGATACGGTGATAAATCCACAGGCTTTGCCAAAGTTACACTTGAGTTTATTTTCAATCAGAATTAACGAGGAAACCCTTTTTTTTGGACATCCGAGTTCCTTCGCCTCAAGAGAGGCAGATTGGTGCCTCCTTCCACAGTCTCTGTGACAAATGGCCTCCTACAATCACACTATCACCACTCCGTGCCATTTTTCTCTTTAGCAAGCTCACCCCGGGGGCTGTCGGAGAGACAAAATGGATTTCCATAAATTGCCAGGGTTGGCTGGCACGTCTATTCAAGGCCGGAAAAAGTGGGAGGAAGCTTCCAGAAGTCCATTTCTTGGGGAGAAGAAGCTTCCATCTTTTTTTCTGCCGTTATGAAAAAAATTGCTCAAAGGAAAAGGTGACCGGCGAGACACATTCGCATCCCCTTCCCAAAGACGAAGGGGGTCAACAAGAAGGAGGAAAGGGGTAGAATCGGACAACTGCCCTGCAAAATTTCATTTAGCACCATAGGGAAATTCCACATTTCCTAACTGCTGCCAGTTACCCTCTTCAAAAAATTAAGGAGGATGAACTTTGGATCAAGAAAAGAGGCACCTCATAGGCCAGTGAAACTTTTAGAGTCCGAGTGCCCAAATTGCAACCCAAAACCCACTTATTTATTGTTGGGTGCCGGGTGGGCGTGGCCCACTGGGTGGGCGTGACTGTGGTGGTCATGACAGACTGGGTGGGCGTGATCACCTCGATGTTGCTCGTGGGGAGGGACGCCTGTGGGGGCCGGGCAGGGTTGGGGGAGACCCAGGGGGTCTCTGGCAGGTGGGGCGTTGCGCAGGAGGCTCGTCTTACAGGGTGAGGCTGGGCAAGGCAGGGCATGGTGGGGGTGCCATTGTTGCAGGGCAAGGGGCGGCTGGTGCCTGACACCAATGGCCCCCGCACACAGAAACCAGCGAGCGCATTGGGAGTGACAGTATCCGTAAGCAGCCGCAGCCTGCTGGCCCCTCGACCGGCACACTCTGGGGCTCCGCAGCCCACCGCCAGCAGTTCAGAGAAGCCGCCTCTGAGCTGGATGGCCGGCCGACAGCTGAGGAGGCGATGCAGTGGGTCGTACCCGGGAAAAGGAGAGCATGCGAGGCCAGGAGGGATGGGATGGGGAGAAGGAAGGAAACCTGCCATGCTGGGATCCATCCAGCCACGTGGGAGCTCGGCGAGTTAGTGGGCAGCTGGTTGAAGAGGGACGATTGCCATCTCCGGGGCATGGCGCGTGTGCCCACAGGGAGGGCTCTGAGTGCCGCCTCTGGCACGCGTGCCATAGGTTCGCCACCACTATCATAGGCAAAGGGACAAACGACGGGCTTGTGGATGGGAGGAAAGGCCAAATACAACATTCTAATTGGAAGAGTTTGGTTTTTATTAAAGATCATGTACCCCAGGAGCATTCTTCACGAACCCATGATTGATTAATTGCCCATTTAGCGGAAATATATATTTTTTTCTGCGGGATTGGAGAAGCCTAGGAAGGAGAAGGAGAAACTAGACCCCGTGGTCATTAAGAAGAAGGCATCATGGCAGCAGGAGGAGGAGGTGGCGGAAAGAGGAAAAAGGAAGAAGAGAAGGAGGAGGAAAAGGAGAAAGGAGGGGAAGAGAAGGAGGAAAAAGAGGAGGAGGGGGGGAAAGAAGGAGGAAGAGGAAAAAGGAAGAGGAGGGGAAGAAGGAGGAAAAGGAGAAAGGAGGGGGAAGAGAAGGAGGAAGAGGAGGAAGAGGAGGGGAAAGAAGGAGGAAGAGGAAAAAAGGAGGGGGAAGAGAAGGAGGAAGAGGAGGAAGAGGAGGGGAAAGAAGGAGGAAGAGGAAAAAGGGAGGGGGAAGAGAAGGAGGAAAAGGAGGAGGAGGAGGGGAAAGAAGGAGGAAGAGGAAAAAGGAAGAGAAGGGGAAGAAGGCAGAGGAAAAGGAATAGGAGTACGGAAAGGAGGAAGAGGGGAAAGAAGGAGGAAGAGGAAAAAGGAAGGGAAAGAAGGAGGAAAAGGAGAAGAGAGGAAGAGGAAGAAGAGAAGGAAGAGGTGGAGGAGGAGGAGGAAGAAAAAGTGGAAGAGGAAGAGAAGGGAGAGGAGGAGGAAGAAGAGGAAAAAGGAAGAGGAGGGGAAGCAGGAGGAGGAAAAGGAGTAGGAATAGGAAAAGGAGGAAGAGGAGGAGGAGGGGAAAGAAGGAGGAAGAGGAAAAAGGAAGAGGAGGGGAAAGAAGGAGGAAAAGGAGGAAAAGTGAGGAGAAGGAGGAAGAAGAGAAGGAAGAGGTGGAGGAGGAAAAAGTGGAAGAGGAAGAGGAGGGAGAGGAGGAGGAAGAAGAGGAAAAAGGAAGAGGAGGGGAAGCAGGAGGAGTAAAAGGAGGAGAAGTGAGGAGAAGGAGGAAGAAGAGGAGGAGGAAGAGGTGGAGGAGGAAGAGGAGGAGGAGGAAAAGTGGAAGAGGAAGAGGAGGGAGAAGAAGAGGAAAAAGGAAGAGGAGGGGAAAGAAGAAGGAAAACGAGGAGAAGTGAGGAGAAGGAGGAAGAAGAGGAGGAAGAGGAAGAGGAAGAGAAGGAAGAGGTGGAGGAGGAAAAGGAGGAAGAAGAGGAGGAGGAGAGGAAAGAAGGAGGAAGAGGAAAAAGGAAGAGGGGAAAGAAGGAGGAAAAGGAGAAGAGAGGCAAAGGAGGAAGAAGAGGAGGAAGGGGAGGAGGAAGGGGAGGAAGAGGAAGAGAAGGAAGAAGAGGAAAAGGAAGAGGAAGACACAATTTCTCCTTCCTTGGAAAAAACCATAAGTAATCTATGGCTAAAACGACATCTGAATAAACAGGAGGAGACTCACCCAGGGACTCTTGTAAGTCCAGGGGAAACAGAGACCATAAAGCAGAAGTGGGAGCCTTCTTCCTTAACGAGATCGGCTGCAAATGCACGGTGATTGTATTGATTCGCTGCAGTAGATCAAATTTTAATCACACTAAAATACAGGCCTCTTTCTACGTGCCACCCACAAGGGCTTGCTACAAGCCACGGATTCTTTCAGACCTCTCCAGAAGCCTTGTGAGAAGAAAAACAAAACAAAACAGATGGCGCCACAAAGACCCACAACGTCCCCAAGGGATGTCTGCCTCAACCTAAGCAGCCCGAGGAAAAAAGGCACAGGGCTTTCTCCTTTTGGATGAAATAAGCGCTCTTCCAGAGAAGGATGGATGTGACTGTTTCAAGGATAACGCCAGCACTATAATCCAGTTAGCCAACATCCCAGAAGACAAGCTTAGGACCCAAAAGGATCTTGGTGAACTTGAACAATGGGCCTATCCAATGACGTGAACTTTAAGGTGGAGAAAAGCAAAGTTTTACACCTAGGCCGGAAAAACCAAAGGTACAAGTACACATTAGGGGAAACCTGGCTCAAAAACAGTCCCTGTGAGAGGGACCTTGGAGTCCGAGTGGATGATCAAGCTCTTCTCCAAAGCGCCTGAAGGCCGGACAAGAAGCAACGGATGGAAACTCATCAAGGAGAGAAGCAATCTAGAACTAAGGAGAAACTTCCTGACAGTGAGAACAATTAACCAGTGGAACAACCTGCCTCCAGAAGCGGTGAATGCTCCTTGCTAAAGGAGGAGGGGAAAGAAGGCAGCACTGCACATTAGAAGAAGTCTAATGCATGCCTATTCTCCAAGGCACCTGAAGGCAGGACAAGAAGCAACGGATGGAAACTGATCAAAAAGAGAAGCAACCTGGAATTAAGGAGAAATTTCCAGTCAGTGAGAACAATTAACCAGTGGAACAACCTGCCTCCAGAGTCATCTTCCACAGAGGCCACCAAGGTGGTTTATCCTTACAACCTCTCTTTGTTTCATACTACACTTGTATGTTGTCTCTAGTCTTTCATGCAGATGCATGTACACTAGGCTAATACTGACTTTATTGTATTTTATTTTTGCAAACATTCCATTAGCTAATGGAAAGGTTAGAAGACCAGGCATTGTATCTCTGAGACTGTTGTGTTGTCTAATGCAGGGCCTTTCAACCTTTTCACCCACTGTACCACTTTTAGGATAGGGCAAATTCCGAGTACCACCAGTCGCCTAGCAAGGTGTCAAAAACTTGATGACCCCCCCAAAAAAGGAAAAAAGTGATGAAGCACAGGTAGTCCTTGACTTACAACTGTTCGAAGTTACAATGGCACTGAAAAAAGTGCCACAGCCGAGCAAGACACCTGCCTGCCCACCCAGCGGTGCTCTTCCTCCTGTCCGAGGTTTTCATTGTTTAAGCATTTCTGTTGAGGACTGGCAGCGGGGGGGGGGGGGATTGGGAGTGTTTGGTTTTTATTCCCCCCCGTCTGCTGGATGGTTGCAGCAGATTTTGGTCACTTCACATGACCCTGGGACACTGTGACCATCATAAACATGAATCAGTTGCCAAGCATCTGAATGCAAATCACCAGACCCTGGAGACACTGCAACATTCCAGCTGATCGGCACTTCTTCAGGGCTCAGCAGAAGCGCCAGGATCAGCGCCCAGCTCCAGCTTGAGCCTGGCGCTGATCCTGGCACTTCCGCTGAGCCCTGACAGCCCTGCAGCTCCAGCCATCTCTCGCTCAGGCTTGTGCAGTGCTGCTACCGGTTCAGCTCATTCCCCTCCCCGGCTACCCCTTTTCTAGGATGGTCGCGTACCACCTGCCAGGTGCCAGTGTACCACAGGTGGTACCCGTACCACTGGTTGAAAAGCCTTCGTCTAATGAGTTGCTTATCACCAAGCAAGATCCGACAAGGGTTGTCAGTTACACACTGTTAACAACCGCAAAACATTCCTAAGCAGGTAGAAGGAGCCATTGGATGCCATGCACATCACCATAGTAATTTGCAACTTTGCTACGGGATATACGTTATCGATGTCGTTAGTGCGTTTTCGTGACCCATAAGATGTCAATTGCCTTCACTTTTCCCCATGTGGAAACCTATGGAGAAGATTACTTTTTGTTTTTTACAAGATCCAATCTGGGATGGTCTCTGGGACCAAATGTTTTGCCTTCCAAGCTTTAGGACTAGTGCTGGAGTCCATCCACAGGGAACTTCCCTTGTAAGACTAAACACTGGTCCCGGAGATTGACCCAGATTGGATCCTGAAATATTATCCTGGACACGTATATTCGCCTTCATTCATTACTTTCCACCCCCCCCCCCAAAAAAAAATTATACCAGTAATCCAACTGTAACAGTTGGGGGGAGGGGAGCAATCTAATCTCTGCAGGGATGATGTTCCAAAGGGAGCTACAGCGGAGAAGGCCCTTCTTCTTTAAGAGATTAATGTCAACGCTGCAAATATTGTATATTCTTGCTTTTGACAATATGCAGAATTGTCTGGTAATTATGGGTTAATACAGAGCAGAAGGGAGGTTGGGGGTAAAGCCCGGGAAAGAAAGAGGAAGGAAACCTTTGACCTTCACACTAATTGGATAATGTGAGATATGGCGGCTAATTTAGGGAGGGAACATGCTGATAATTTAACCGCTCAGAGGAAGAGAACTTAGATCCTAGCATCCCTCCGTTGTGCCTGTGCCAACATTTTGTAACAATAAAAGACTTTTAGGAAAATAAATGCCTGGAAGTTCTTTGGAATGTTTCATTAACTGGAACCACAACATCATGCTAGGATCTAAGACAGACATATCAAACTCAAGACCCATGCGCTGGAACTGGATCATGATAGGCCCAGATCCAGCCTGCGAGGCTGCCCCAGAGCCAGTGAGGGACCGGCCCCCACTGCCCGGGTCCACCCCACCCAGGCGCACAGGAAGTGGAGAGGGGCAGTGCCTGGCAGCAGCCACAGTCCGCCGGTCCCTTGGCTGCCTTTTGGCCAGCGCACCCCGGGGCTCGCAGCCTACACAGGGCAGGTGGGCCTGAGTGCCTTGGCCACTGGATCAACCGCCCAAGTGGCAGGTGGAGGCAGAGGCGCAAGAGGCATGCGATCCAGCCCACAGGAAGCACTGGGCAGCTGCCTGAGGAAGCAGAGTTGGGCCAACAGGTCCCAGTAGCCCGGGAGCTCAAGAGCTGGACTGGGCGCCCACTGCCACCCAGGGACTCTGGTGGTCCATGCCACCATCCGCCCCTTCTCCCGGGTGTGGCAAGAGAGGAATGGCAAAGCTCCTCCGGTGGGCCAGTCCAGGGCACCTGCCCAAGTCGCATGTGCCCCCCCACAGGCACCCCCACGACACAAGCGACGTTGAACTGGCCATACACACCCCCAGCCCCACAAGGGCAATCACAGTGCTGATGCGGCCCTCAATGAAATCGAGTCTGACACCCCTGCTCTAAGAGATCTGGGTGTCATCTTGCTTGGCATATGCCAGGGGTCTTCAAACTTGGCCCTTTGATGACTTGTGGACTTCAACTCCCAGAATTCCTCAGCCAACATGCCTGGCTGAGGAATTCTGGGAGTTGAAGTCCACAAGTCATCAAAGGGCCAAGTTTGAAGACCCCTGGCATACGTGCTTTGTTACCTCATGCCTTTCAGTCTGCTTGCTTGAGTTAATAATAAAATGTTTTTTAAAAAAACCAAACCTTTATTTACTGGAGTGTTCGTTGTCCGTGGATCCAACAGGACCAATTGTCTGGCCATGTCGGAGGGTCTAACTTACCTCCACCAACTTGTTGGCATGTTCACGGAACACTTGGGCATATTCTTTAACTTCTTTCTCGTTGCCGCTCTTGGCTGCTTCGATGAGAACCAGCAGCGGGACGTTGGTCTCGAGGAACGAGTCCGATATGTGATCCATCACGGCTTTCCGCAACTGTGGAAAATCAAAACAGAAAGTGGTGGGAAGGGTACTGCCATATCTGGAGAAAGCAAGCGTTCAGACAACTTTATTATTCAAAGGATTAGCTTTACTATTGTCTGTGGAGATTCTCAGTCATCCAGGTCATGGTTGTCCCAAGGGTGCTTTTTTCTGAGGCAACTGGACTTTCTTGTTTTTCTTTGAAGACATTTCGCGTCTCATCCAAGAAGCTTCTTCAACTCTGACTGGATGGTGGGGAATGGAAGGATGTATACTCCTTGCAGACAGCTGGTCATTTGCTTCCTTTTAGAGAGTTGTTGAGGCCACCTGGAGGTTTACCTCAGGGTCACCTGAGTCATTGAGAAGGATGTACTTTCTGCAGGGACACCGGGCGGAAAACATCCTGCAGAAAGCACAGCTCCAATTTCTCAAGGACTGAGGTAAACCTCCAAGTGGCCACAATGACTCTCTAAAAGGAGGCAAATGACCAGCAGTCTGCAAGGAGTATAAATCCGTCCTGTTCCCCACCATCCAGTCATGGCTGAAGAAGCTTCTTGGATGAAAAGCGAAACATCTTCAAAGAAAAACAGGAAAGTCCAGTTGCCTCAGAAAAAAAGCACCTTTAGCTTTACTATTAGAACTAGTTTTGAGTCTTTTTGTTGGTACAGGCTGTCCTCGACTTATGGCCACAATTGAGCCCAACATTTCTGTCACTAAGTCAGACATTTCTTAAGCGGATTTTGCCCCACTTTACGACCTTTCTTGACACAGCGTTTAACTGAATCTCAGCAGCTGTTAAGCTATCAACACGGTCGTTAAGTGAACCTGGCTTCCCCAGTTTGTCAGAAGGTCGCAAAAGAGGATCGTGTGACCCCGGGATACTGCGACCGTCACACCTACGAGTCAGTTGCCAAGCGTCTGAATTTTGATCACCTGACCAAAGGGACCTCCAACGGTCTTAAGTGTGAAAAACGGTCACAAGTCACTTTTTTCAGTGCTGTTGTAACGTCAAACGGTCACTAAATGAATTGTCGTTAAGTCGAAGACTACCTGTATTCTTTTTCTTTCTGAGAAGCAGAAATAAAAATGTAAGAATACGCTGAAAATACACTTTTCTTTAAAGCAACAGTGAAGCTTCTGCTAGGTAGTCAAGGGAAACAGAATTATTTAGTTTGAAAAACATGTCTTTAAAAAAAAACACCTCATTCACTGAATTCATTCAGTTTTGCTCCGTCTGCTCACAGGATAAATTGCTGAGGTAAAAATAAAGGAAGCACTTAACACTCACTGATGGGAAATTCATTTCGCTGCAGATTGTCTCGACTAGCAGAGAAAATCTGAATTGTCCTCAAGATCGGTTTTGGTAAAATATTATTCACTAAAATATAATAAATGATACGTAATATTACTAGTCAATATATCTCTATCCCGAATCTTTTTGAAGGACTCGCTAGGTGGATCAAGTGCTAAATCCAATCTAAACATCTGGCTGTGCTTGTAGAAAGTGGCAAGTGTTTTTCTTTCTTTCTTTCTTTCTTTTTTTTGGGGGGGATGCACACTTGGTGTCCTGGAAAAAAAAAAAACTGCTTGTCTAGACAATTGTGACAAGTGTTTATATAGTGCTGTTAAGAGAGCCGGCTTTGCAGCACACAATATCAGAGGGAAACAGGACCTCCTGTCTCAGGGACTTCCTGTCTGAATTTCCAGGCTGAATCACGAAGAAGGAAATGGCAACAGGAAGTTGGGATCCATGTAAGGGGTGTCCTACATTGTCCATTAGATTAGCTTCCATTGCTTTTTTTCACACAGATGGGTGGGACGGAGCAAGGAGGAAATGGATTAAGCAACATAAAACAAATCAAAAAGAGAAAGTCAGAAAGGAAGGAAGGAAGAAGGAAAGAAGGGAGGGAGGAAGAGAAGTGCGGGAAGGAGAGAGGGAGAAGGAAGGAAAAAAGAAAGGGGAGGAAGGAGGAGTGCAGGAGTGAGGGACGTAGAGGGAAGGAGGGAGGAAAGAAGGAAGGGAGGGAGGAAGGAGAGAGGAAGGAAGGAAGGAAGGAAGGAAGGAAGGAAGGAAGGAAGGAAGGAAGGGGAGGAAGGAGGGAGGGAGGGAAGGAGGAAGGAAGTGCAGGAGTGAGTGAGGGAGGAAGGAAGGAAGGAAGGAAGGAAAGGAGGGAGGGAGGGAGGAAGGAGAGAGGAAGGAAGGAAGGGGAGGAAGGAGGGAGGGAGGGAAGGAGGAAGAAAGTGCGGGAGTGAGGGAAGGAGGGAGGGAGGAAGGAAGAAAGGAAGGAAGGAAGGAAAGGAGGGAGGGAGGAGAGAGGAAGGAAGGAAGGAAGGGGAGGAAGAAGGGAGTGAGGGAAGGAGGAAGGAAGAGTGTGGGAGTGAGAGAAGGAGAGAGGGAGGAAGGAAGGAAGGAAGGGAAGGAGGGAGAGAAGGAGGAAGGAAGAATGCGGGAGTGAGGGAGGAAGGAGGAAGGAAGTGCAGGAGTGAGTGAGGGAGGAAGGAAGGAAGGAAGGAAGGAAAGGAGGGAGGGAGGGAGGAAGGAGAGAGGAAGGAAGGAAGGGGAGGAAGGAGGGAGGGAGGGAAGGAGGAAGAAAGTGCGGGAGTGAGGGAAGGAGGGAGGGAGGAAGGAAGAAAGGAAGGAAGGAAGGAAAGGAGGGAGGGAGGAGAGAGGAAGGAAGGAAGGAAGGAAGGGGAGGAAGAAGGGAGGGAGGGAAGGAGGAAGGAAGAGTGTGGGAGTGAGAGAAGGAGAGAGGGAGGAAGGAAGGAAGGAAGGGAAGGAGGGAGAGAAGGAGGAAGGAAGAATGCGGGAGTGAGGGAGGGAGGAAGGAAGGAAGGAAAGGAGGGAGGGAGGGAGGAAGGAGAGAGGAAGGAAGGAAGGAAGGAAAGGAGGGAGGGAGGGAAGAAGGAGAGAGGAAGGAAGGAAGGAAGGCAATGAATGAAGAAGAAGGAAGGGGGGGAAGAAGGGAGGGAGGGAAGGAGGAAGGAAGAGTGTGGGAGTGAGAGAGGAAGAGGGAGGGGGAAGGAAGAAGGAAGAAGGGATATTAAGGAAGGAAGTAGTGCTGTGTAGGAGGGAGGAAGTAAGGACGAAGTAAGGAAAGGAATGGGATGTAGCGAGGAATTAGGAGAGGACGAAAGAAGGAAGGAAGATTGCGGGTATTGAGGGAATTAATTGGGTAGGAATGAAGTAAGTAAATGAGGGCGGGAGGGAAGAAATGAGGGAGGAAGGAAGGGGAGTCAGGAGAGAGTGAAGGAGTAGTGGGTTAGGATGGAGGAAGGAAGTTTAGGAGGAGCAGAGAAAAGATCAATGAAAGGAAGGAAAGTAATTGGGTAGGAGGGAGATAGGTAGTGAGAGTGGTGGCTGGATTGGGTGTTAGGGAGGTAGAAAAGTGAGGGCGTAAGAAAGACGAGAGGAAGTGTGGACCCCCCCCACTTTGCATCTTAAGAAGACAGAACTCTTGGAATAGCTCTTCCAACAGGAATCCTTTATTAAGAGAAAATGGTTGCAGGCATGCTAGACAGGACTTGGGGGTCAAGCTCTCCCATTCAAGGTTTTAAGGGGTTCCCCAGTAGTCCCACCCAATCAACCCCCCTTCCAGTGATAGTTTCAAGTATCACAATTCCATCCCCTTTCTTCTTCCGTCTGTATGGAGACTTCAGATAACTACATGAAAGGCAATTACTCTTCTTTGATATGTTAAAGCTTAGAGGCCACAATAAACACACATTCAGTCCTTTGAAGTGTGCTGAAGGAAGTGAGGGCCATAAAGCCCCTTTGCTCCCCCCCTTTTCTCCCTCTTATGGCAGAATCCAGAGAAGGCAGAATTGGGAGTTTCTATGTTTGATAATTAAAGATGAAATATAATTGGATTCTGACATCCGGCCCCTCTTAACAATAAGAGAGATCCACCTGAAAGAAAACACACGTACAAAATTTAGTTAGGCTTGTTAGGATACTCTGTGTGAAACTTCTTCAATAGCTTCGGGGCTCTGACGTGACGTTTATGGACCCACTCATTTTGTGAGGCAGGGAGGTGTTTCCAGGCAACTAGGTACTGAGTTGTCCCACGATATCTCCTAGAGTCAAGGATCTCTTTTATTTCGAAGTGTTGTTCCCCCTCCACCATGATTGGAGGTGGTGGGGGGGGGATTTTTGGCCGTAGAGGTGACTGATGCTCTCTTTTCAGCAATCTGCAATGAAAAATTGGGTGTATTGGCCTGAGATTTTTGGGTAATTCTAATTCTACTGTTACTGGGTTTATGATTCTTTTAATTGGAAAAAGTCCTATATATTTTGGTCCAAGGTTTTTACAGGGCTGCAGGGACTTTAGGTATTTTGTAGATAAGTAAACCATTTCTCCTATAATGAATGGTGTAGGCTCAACACTTTTTTTATCGGCTTGTGCTTTGTATGCCCGCCTAGCTTCATCTAGTGATTTTCTGACTATTGGCCAGGTGTTTTGTAGGTTTTCCATCCATTCTTTCAGTGAAGGGATCGTTGGTTCTTTTGGGGTTAACTCTGGCATAGGGTTGAAACTTTGACCGTTGGCTATTTGAAAGGAGTGTAGCCTGTGCTGGAGTGGACTGCATTATTGTAGGCAACTTCTGCAAAAGGAAGTAAGTCCATCCAATCACTCTGTTGGAAATTTAAAAAACATCTCAAATATTGCTCAAGTACCGACTGGCAGCGTTCCGCTTGTCCATCTGTCTGAGGGTGATGGCTAGATGTCAGTCCTGAGTGGTCCCTAAGAGGGATAAAAATTCCTTCCAAAATGTAGACGTAAATTGCACTCCCCTATCAGAGATGATGCGTTGGGGTGCCCCGTGCAATCTGTAAATGTGCTGGATAAAAAGTTTTGCTAAGGCCTTTGCAGTGGGAATTTGTTGGCAAGGGATAAAGTGCACCTGTTTGGAAAATAGGTCCGTGACTGTCCAGATAACAGTATTCCCATTGCTTTCAGGCAATTCCACTATAAAATCCATTGCTATTTCCCTCCAGGGGGCTGAGGGACTTGCCACTGGTTGTAACAGCCCTGGCGATTTCCCTTGCAACCTCTTTGCTGATGCACAGGTTGGGCAGCTGGCAACATAACTTTCTATGTCCTTTTTAATTGATGGCCACCAAAATTGCCGTTTAATTAAGTGTAAAGTTTTTACAAATCCAAAATGCCCTGCTGATTTTGTGTCATGGCAAAGTTGCATGAAAGTTAGTCTTTGAGTTGTTGGTATATATAACTTTTCCCCTACCCAAGGCAATCCGTCTCTCATTGTGCACACATGTTTGTTTTTCTGGAACCAATCATCTGTTTCCAAACTTTTTCTGAATTCAATCCCAGTTTGGCTGTCCAGTTGTGGTTTTATTTTGGCTTGGGTTCTTGTGGTTACTGGCGCTGCCAGTTGTGACTCTGCCATTATTGGTCTAGAGTCTGTGGTTCGTGCGCTGTTATATTGGGGCATGCGAGATAGTGCATCTGCCAGGAAGTTCTTTCTTCCTGGTAAATGTTTGAGCTTAAATTGGAATTGGTGAAAATGCTGGGACCAGCGGGCTTGTTTGGGATTGAGTTTCCTGGAAGTTTTCAGGGCTTCTAAATTTTTGTGATCAGTCCACACCTGGAAGGGGATTTTGTTGCCTTCCAGGAACTGTCGCCACGTGAGTAATGCCCAACGTATCCCATAAGCCTCCTTCTCCCATACGGGCCAGCGCTGTTCTGTTTCCGTGAGTTTCTTAGATGTATATGCACAGGGTTGCAATACTGCATCATCATTTTCTTGTAATAGCACAGCCCCCACTGCCACATCACTTGCATCTGCCTGTATTATGAAGGGCTTGTCCATGTCTGGGTGCCTTAGTACTGGTTCGGCAGAAAAAAGTCTCTTTAGTCTCTCAAACGCTGCTTGGCACTCCATTGTCCATTTTAGTGGCTGGCTAGGTTTTACTGAGGATGTTCCCTTCGTTTTTAGTAAGTTAGTGAGGGGCAAGGCTATCTGTGCAAATGAGGGGATGAATTGGCGGTAAAAATTTGCAAAGCCCAGGAAACTTTGTAGTTGCTTTCTTGTGCGGGGTGGTGCCCATTCTAATACTGCTCTGACCTTCTCTGGGTCCATTTCAATGCCCTGTGGGGATATGCGATAGCCTAGGTAGTCTATCCTTTCCTGGTGGAATTCGCATTTTGAGAGTTTGGCATATAGGTGAGCGGCTCGCAGCTTCTTTAAAACCGCTCTGACAAGTTTGACGTGTTCTTCTTTTGTTTCGGTAAAGATAAGAATGTCGTCCAAGTAAACAAGGACCCCCTTAAACAGGTGCTCCCTTAGAACGTCATTGATTAATTGCATAAAGACTGCAGGGCCCCCTTGTAATCCAAATGGCAAGACTTTGAATTGATAGCACCCCATGGGGCAGTTAAATGCAGTCTTCCATTCGTCCCCTTCCTTGATTCTCACTCGATAGTAAGCTTCCCTTAGTCTAGTTTAGAAAAAATTTTCCCTTTCGATAGGTGTGACAGCATGTCTTTCATGAGGGGCAGCGGGTATAGGTTGCTTTCACTGATTGTATTCAGGGCCCTATAATCCACGCATAAACGTAAGGAGCCATCCTTCTTCTCTCTAAAAAGGACCGGGGCAGCCACTTTAGGCTTGGCTGGCTCAATGAAACCTCTCTCCAGGTTTTTTTTTATAAATCTTTCCATTTCCTCCTTCTCCTTTGGGCTCATGGAGTATAATCTGGGCTTTGGGAGTTTTGCCCCAGGCTTGAATTCAATGGTACAGTCTGTGGGTCGGTGGGGGGAAGCTCATTCGCCCTCTCCTCACAGAAGACTTCAGCAAGGTCCCTATTTTCCTCTGGTATTTTTTTTAATCTTTTTTCTCTCCTATGGATGCTTATTCTATTCTTCTCCCTTGGGATTTTAAGTCCATAGGGTCCATAGGGTCCATAGGGTCCCCCTTCGGGAATTTGATTTCTGTCGTCCTCCAATTTACCCAGGGGTTCCATTTTTTCAACCATTCCATCCCTAGAATCATTGGGCATTCCATACCTGGGGTCACCACAAACGTTAAGTCCTCTTCATGGTTGCCCAGGGAGAGATGTATTGGCAAAGTGGCTAGGGTAGCTGGCACCCCCCCTGCTATGGATCCATCTAGCTGGCCAAATGAGATTGGTTGTTCCAGTCTCCTGGATGGGATGCCCAGATTCCCCACTAGTGTTGGGCTAATGAGGCAGCGGGTGCAGCCAGAGTCTATTAAGGCTTTCACCTTCACAGCTTCGGGCATGGGGGGGATTAATATAGTCACTGTTTTGAAGATGGGTGTGATGCATCCACTTACCAGGGGTTCGCCCTCCGAGCTGTCATCTGAGGCATCCACCGGCCCTGTGGTGTAGGCTGGAGTCCTTTCCCCTTGGTGAGCAGAGGTGGGGGTTTCTGCAATTTCCATCATTCTCATGGCCGTTTCTTTTGGCTTAGCTGAATACTTTCCGGGTTTGTTGATTGGGGATCTGTCTGGGTTGTGCTGGGGGGCCTTTGAGCGGCATTCTACAGCTCGATGCCCTTCTCTTCCGCACTTGAAACATCTCATTTGCTTCTTGGCTGTATCCGATGATTTCACCGGTTGGTGTGTCAGCTCAGGCGGGGGGCGGCTCCATTGTTTTCCTCGGCGGTGCCTCTTCAATATGTCGATCTCTGCTTCCTCTGCCAAGACGTACCATTCCTCAAGTCGATGTGGGTCCCCTCGGGGTAGGCAAGCATCATATAGATCATAGTTTAGTCCGTCTTTGAAATGGCCAAGGAGGATGTCTTCTGGCCAATTCAGTTTGCTGGCAATGGCCCGGAATTCTTGTGTATACTCAGCCACTGGGCGTTTGCCCTGCCTCATCGTTGTTATTTTTTCACGGGCTTTGCGATCAGCCAGGGGGTCTTCAAATCGTCTTCTCAAAGAGGACATGAAACGGTTGAAGTTACTGAGTTCTGGGGCATTGGAGTCATGCAAGTTCACTACCCAATCCGCAGCTGGTCCATCCAGGGCAGATTGCACGATCCGGATGCGGGCTTTGTCGCTGGGAATGTCCTGCCCATATTCCTCCATGTAGCTGAGGACTTGGGTTAGGAAAAATCCCAAGCGTGTTGGCTCCCCTTCGAATTTCACTTCCAACGGTGGACGTCTTGGAATGGATCGGTGCCTCTGTGGTGGGTGGTAGGGCCTTCCGTCCAGATTGCCATCTGTGGTCCGGTAGGGGGTGGGAGCTCCTGGATCAGTAGATGTCCCTGGGGTTGCAGGTTCCACGTTCCCCTCGGTGTCTCTCCCTTTGCGGCTCCAGGAACTGGGGCAGCCGTAGGGTTCAGTATTCTCCTCTCCTAGGGAGCTGAGAGTTCTCTTCATCAGGTCAATAGCTTTCTCTAGGATCCAGTCTGAGTACGGTGCCCAGCTTCCTCCCTCTTCACTTGCGTGCAGGGATTTCTCCATCTCCTGCTTCCATTCTGGTTGCTTGGTCCCCCGTCTCAGGGTCACCTTTCTTGATTCCTTTCCCCACTCACTTTTCTTTCCAACGCCCATCGACCAGCGAGGCTTGTGGTCCTGTGTCTCCACCACTTCTTCTCCTGAGGAATCTGGCCTCTCGGATCCCAACATCTGGCAAGGTTCCAACTGGGTCAGCGGCTCTCTTTCCAGGGAGTTTTCCCCCTCTTTTGCTCCATTGTCGGACATGGTAAATTTTTGCAAAATCCCCCGGCAAGGGTCTTCCTTCCAGGTGGATTAATTTTGCAAGTCCTGTCTAATGTGAGGACCCACCCCACTTTGCATCTTAAGAAGACAGAACTCTTGGAATAATTCTTCCAACAGGAATCCTTTATTAAGAGAAAATGGTTGCAGGCATGCTAGACAGGACTTGGGGTTCAAGCTCTCCCATTCAAGGTTTTAAGGGGTTCCCCAGTAGTCCCACCCAATCAACCCCCCTTCCAGTGATAGTTTCAAGTATCACAATTCCATCCCCTTTCTTCTTCCGTCTGGATGGAGACTTCAGATAACTACATGAAAGGCAATTACTCTTCTTTGATATGTTAAAGCTTAGAGGCCACAATAAACACACATTCAGTCCTTTGAAGTGTGCTGAAGGAAGTGAGGGCCATAAAGCCCCTTTGCTCTCCCCCTTTTCTCCCTCTTATGGCAGAATCCAGAGAAGGCAGAATTGGGAGTTTCTATGTTTGATAATTAAAGATGAAATATAATTGGATTCTGACACCAAGTACCGTGTGATGGAGTGACCTCCCACCCTTGCCCTAGCTTCTGCCCACCTAGCAGTTCGAAAGCATGCAAAAGCGAGTAGATAATAAGTACCGTTTTGGTAGGAATATAATGGCATTCCGTGTGCCTCAGTATATAGTCATGCTGGCCACATAACCATGGAAGCATCTTTGGACAATGCTGCCTCCTTCTAGAAGAGCACTGCCCCCTAGAGTTGGACAAAACTAGGCAGGGGAAACCTTACTTTTACTCTTTTTTTAAATCATAGTTTAAAATCTGGTTTTATATATTATTCCTGGAAACATTTTTTAATTCAATTTGTGAGAAATTTAAATCAAGTAAACCACTGAATATGATATCTGAAGAAGACGCCCAGAGGAGAAATTTCTGTATCTCTGTGTGTTTGATGTTCGCCCCTATTTGTAGAGATTACAGCTAACTTTGTGGGCTACTGCTGAATAAACCTAAGAACAATCAGATGATAGCTGAAAGCCAGAACTATTTGTCTTCCTGAGGAAACAACTTTTTCCTTAAATATTTTTTCTTCTTTGGAGTTGGGTCACACAAGCTGAATTCCTTTTGTTTCTGGACTATCAGAATCTGGCTGTTCATGCAAGCTACTATTTTTTTCCCTGAATGTCTCAAATATTGAAAAAGAAAATGTGGTTGCTGTATCTTTATAGGCTAAAACTAGCACTTCAGGCACTACTCAGAAATTCAATGGAAGTTAAACCCATAATTGTAATATGGCTGTTTGGCTCTTATCTGCCAGCACACGGACTGCTGCATTTTGCACCAAGTGCAGTTTTATAGTAGTCACCCTGTCCAGAATTATGAGAGAGACAGGTGATTTCTTGGCAAACAGCAATTCTACCATAATAGGATTCAAAATCCTATCTGGACTTCACAGTCTCCAGATGCTGGAAGAAAATGTCTATAGCATATCTGTCCTAAAGCAGGCTGGAGATGTATCAAGAGCATACTGATAATACCTCTTTCAAATCTTATCAGATGGCAAAACAGGGATAAGGAGACTGAACCCCGCTGGATCATAAATAGGATTGCCTACTGAGTCAATCTCTTTCCTCACCATTGACTGATTCTGCTCATTTATAAAGGAATGGAACTACTGCAGAACAGTCTCCCTACACTTAACTCTAGATGGACGCCATGATAAATAATAAAAGGTCAAGAGTGGGAGGAAGGGCACATCCCTCCCATCCAGGTCTAGTGAAAGTCACCCATCCGAGTAATCAATACCATTTTGGTCCCATGCTCATGCCTGAATCCTATCTGAAAGGGTTCTAGATAAGTTGTAATTAAAGCCATACCTCCTACTCAGTAATCTTTCCTAAAAAGGTTATATATAAAGCAATAGTTGTCCAATGTAGGATAGGCCCAAGAGGATGCAGCACCACCTTCTTTCCAGCATGACCCCCTCTCCCAAACAGCCATAGACCATGTCTCAGATAAATCTATTGCCATATATGTCCAGTCAACTGAAGAAGCAGAGAGGGACATGGATCAAAGCCACAGATGGACAAGATTAAATCAGAATACCTTTTCTGCTTCATTTGAGATGCCAAATGAAATTCCAGATCACCCTATAAAAGGCTACCTTAACCATTCAGATTCCATCCATGGAGACAAGACTTAACTAATTTGCCTTTGTAAGGCAAAATGCCATGCAGTCCCATCAAGCCAGCAGGGTAGTAGATATTCCTGCCCCTCATTTCTAACTAGAAGGCTCCCTTAAGTAGCACTACTGGATGCTGGATGATGACTCACTGGTAAAATAAGGTTGGAAAAGTACTGATGTTCTTCCAAGGTGTGGGCTTGAATATGAGCTTGTACGTTTGCTTGGTCATGATCATTTTTTGTTTTCATTCCCTGGCACTTCAACCATTTACTCTTGTCACTTCAACTTCTGGAACAACTCAGAAACTAAGGAGCACCCTGGGGTCAGAAAATAGAGAGGGTGCTCAGAGGCAATCATGTCAAATGCAATGCTTACCTCCTAACTATAATTCTTAATCAAGTACTCAACAAAAATTCTTTCCCTGCAGTCTCTAAGCTTATTTTCATTTTCATTCATCTACAAAGCTCAGTGCCTCTCTTGTGAGATTCTATAATTTGGGATTATATTTTACCTTTATCATAACAAGTGGGACCATTATTATCTTAGTTTTATTTCATTAAATTATTAATTTAATACTAGTTTTAAATAATTGAGAGAAACTTCCCGCTGTGGATGTGCATCAACCATCCAGTTTTCTTACAAGCAGATTTGTTCAATGGTAACATGGGATGTTTGATTTTCACCTCGCATGATACATGAACAGAGCTGTGTGGTTTGGTTTATGCACTGATGCTTTATGTGAACAACAAGCCAGATTTTCTGCTCTTTTGTGAAAATGTCAAGGTTGGGAGAAAATCACTGTAGCTTTCTTTTAAGCCATTGCTATCTTGCTGAATATTCTTCACTGCTTTGATACAAAGCTTTCTGACTCTTTCTTCAAGCTGAGATGTCTTTCTTTAAAAAAATAAATAATTTCCCTACGCAATTTGTAAAATTTCAGAAGGCTTTATCTATTCCCCAGTCTTTTCTTTTTTACCTTAACAAAAACGTTAATGTTACTAGCTATATTTCAGCTTCAACTGAGACTTAATAGTCAAGTTGCAATATGTAATTTTTATGACAACAAATGTGAATCAGCAATTGCACAATGTGAAGAAAGTTAATTATGAGCCTGTCAGCTATTACAATATGTCCAAAGAAATACCGTGTAGGCTTTCAAAGGAAAAAAGATAAATGACCTATTAATAATACAAAAAAATTAAAAACATTCAGACAAAAGATGCTTTCAACTAGAAACAGAATAAAAATTGAAAACCACTGGTATATGTATTATAATAAGAATTTTTATTTTACAGTCACAGACCAAAATGCAAGTGCAACAAAAGAAAACACAAGAAAAATACAATCACAAACAATTAACACCAAAAGCCTTGGCTAAAGGGAATTACAACATTCTCCTCTAATAGTTACAGCTCTTAAAAGAAATTTAGAAACCTGAGAAATAATATAGGAGGAGCCATCCCCTAGACAATATAAGACCAAATTACTAACATTAGAACCAGAGGGATCAATTCCAAGGAGAGACAGTAATTTAATTCTGGCTGTGTTATACATAGGGCAGTATAAGACATGCTCCACAGTTTCAACTTCAGCCCTATCACAGGGGCATAGTCGCTCACTAAACAGGAGCCTCTTGAATCGCCCGTCGAGTAGTGCTGAGGGCAAGACATTGAAACGGGCTAGGGAAAAGACTCTTCTATACTTGGGGATGGTTAGAGTATAGAAATATGAAGCCATCCTCAATCCATAATTATTAGAATGACTGAAGATCAAAGGGGAGCAGGTTTTGTTGGCTCTGGATGGTATATGTATTTATAAAAGTACACAATAGTCCTTTAGCATGATTCTCAAGGCTGTTTTTTCCTAAATGTTCCTTATAGTAGACCAGGGTGTCAAACTCGCAACATCACGTGACATGTCGCGATGTATTGTGACTTTTTTGCCATTGCCGGCAATGGGGCCGGCACGGTTTTGCTATGATGCATCTGGCCCGCAGGCCAGCAGTTTGACACCCCTGTACTAGACTACAAATACAATAACCTATTGCACAAGAGTTGCATCTGTTTCCTTCTGACTCACCCCAGCAACAATCCATACTATTTCTGATTATAAATCTTGCAGAGTTTGAATTAGGAATGTGTCCTGAAAACACAGCAGGCCAGTCAGTCAATAAAAACCTGATTTGTATCACTCTCAGCCTTCTGAGACATTACATCATAGTTAAGGAGGTTTTGTTCTACTGATCTTTGTTTGTCTTTAGCATGGCGGAAAATGTCTATGCTTTCACAGTTGGGACATAAAAGATATACAAGAACTTCAGCAAAATCAAAAAAAATTGACGTCTTGCAACTTTCCTAAAGGGAGGAATAAAAATATTCAAAACAAAATTGCTTCTTCCCAATAACTTAGCACAAATGGTATTTTCAGTCTGAAGTCAAAATTACACTCATTAAAATCTCTGGGAGATGTAGAGATAGTTAGCATCAGGCTAGTTCATTTTCAGAGCCCACCAAATGATATTTGTCAATATTATTCCACTAACATTTTAAAAAAAACAGATAACCATGTTTCATTATTACTAAACTATGTAATAACAGAGATGTTTGATAAATATTGTGAATTTATTTATTGGATTTATACCCTACTCCATAACAAAAAATATCCTAACCTCTTAAATCCATTCAATTAACAAAAAATGATGGTTTATGTTTACCATCAGAAGCACCCAATACCAAGGAAAACAAGGATAGAGAAGGAGTTACTACTAAATTATGGTGAAATCTGTCCATCCAGAGACTAAATTCTGAGGACAGCCAATAAATATATTCCTTCTCTGAAATTCCCTCTTGGTTTGATGCATGAAGCATGGAAACAATTGCTTCATCTGGAGCAAATGAAGCAGTGTTAAAACAATGGTGGTGTTTCCCACCCCTCCTAAACTCTATTTTTCCAAACTAAAACTATGTTTATTCTCCAGTGTTTGGAGAAGCAATACGCCTTGGCAAACTGAGTGGAGAACCATTCTTGCATTCTGGATGCTTCCCTTTGCGGTGATAGAAATCTTTATAACTAATCTCTACCAGATGTTCTCCAGTTTAGAGTCTAGGTAGTACTCTTGTGTATGGGACAATTTTCCCCAAACTAGTAATTGTGGGAATACTTTTTTATTTAATCTATTCACTAATATTGCTGGGGGATCATTATCAGGGTGTATTTTCCCCCAGAAAGTTACTTTTCTTTATATAATAAAAAGCCAACAGCTTTTGAAAGCAATCAATAACTCAAAAATTATCAGAACAAAATTTTCATACAAATAAACTTCTAAAAAAACCAGAAGTTGCTGTTACATGTGAATTTATAAAAAAATGTTTAGCCTCATACACAACTTAACATAGATTGCTGGCACTATTCTAACGGATTTCAACAGTACTGATGTCCTCAAAGGCGTACTACAGGAAAAAACAAATTGGTTCAATTGAATATCAAAGACAGAAAAATTAATCATGCAAGTCCACTATCCCTTAATCAGAATATTAGGAGAAGGCTAGCTACTAATGCCTTGATATGTCCTGTCCAAAAGTCTTGACTCTGGAGCAAGTACAGGATTTCTTTTGTTGCCTTTCACAGTTTCCTTTCTGAAGATTAAACTACAAATGAATGCTCATTTTGAAAGAAGGGTAGAAGCAATTCTGACAATTTCTGATCAAGTCCTCAGAGTATTTATTTGAAGTGGACTGGAAAGAAGGCCATTGAACTCAGAGATATTTACACCTAAATAAATAGACTTAGGAGTTTATTGCATGCTGACAAAGAGGATGTAAGTAGTACAACTGGGAATTCAGCCAAGACTCAAGATATACAACCCTATATACCAGAGGTCCCCAACCTTTTGGGCACCAGGGACCAGTTCCATGAAGAGAGGGTTTTCCGCAGGCCAGAGGGTACATGGTTTTGTGTGCTGCCTGCATCCCATGGATGGGGCTTTGCTTGTTTATGCGGACCGGTTGCTGGCATGCTGTGGCCCGGTACCAGTCCATGGCCCAGGGGTTGGAGACCCCTGCTATATACTACAAATCTTCCATATGTTGCTGAACTGGTACAAATTGCTGAAGCTGGTATTAAGAGAGACATGGTTTCTCCAGAATGCTATGTACCTACTTACTTAAAGGAGGCCTTGTTATGTTTAATAGAATTTACTAGACTGCAATAGATGTTCTATAGTTTAGAGTCACAGGTATACTGTTGAGTGTGGGACAAAATTCCATAAACTAATAATTGTGAGAATGCTTGGGGCTTTTTTCAATCCTATTAATTAATAATGTTGGGAGATAATCTGGGTGGGGTATTTTCCTCAGAAACTGATGCTGTGGGCTTTTCTCTATACAGTACAAAGTCAACAGCATTTGAAAGCAATCAATAGCTCAAAAATTATCAGAACAAAATCTTCATACAAATAGACCACTAAATAAAGGAGTTGCCATTACAACTGAATATATCAAAGATGATTACCCACATATATACAACTTAACAGACTGTTGACTCTGTCTGAATATATTTCAAGAGTATTGATTTCCTAAATTTATTTATTTATTTATTTATTTATGAGACTTATATACCACTTTAAGTGCAAGCACTCTCTAAGCGGTGTACACAAGTAAGCAATGTATATATATATATATATATATATATATATATATATATATATATATATATATATATATATATTACATTGCCCCCAACAATCTGGGTCCTCATTTTATGTCAATATGAAAACTTATACATATTTTTGTGAGCCTGTCTCCTAATATATGAATACATATAATATATGCAAATTATTTTCCTTAAATATCTATTTTTGTTGAACTTTTCTTCAATATTCAGTTTTGTACACCTAGTTTGAATTGTGAACGTTATCACAAAATTCAGGTATTTGGACACTTCCTTACAATTGCATACTAGTTTGTGAACAGATTTTTGGATCTGCAAAATGAATAGGCTTCCACTGAATAACAAACATGTTTATAATACCCATGCTCCTAAGTAGACCTGTGTAAAATTTAGACCGTCAAAGAAAAGTTTAAGTCCAATAAATTATTATTCTGAATTATGTATATATTTTGCAATCATAGGCACCTAAACATATATTGTATATCTGTACTAGTCAGCATGGTAAATGTGTCAAACATGAGATTTTTTTCATAGCTAATGTTCACATGAAAGGATCTAGTATCTTAGATATATACAATAAATATGGTAAAATTTCATTTCATACTTCATTAAAAAAAAGGTTCTCTCCCATTAGAAAATAAATGTGATCAGAGCACCCTCTTGTGTCTAAGCACTGATGTGGTCTAATAAAGAGAATCACTTTCCAGCAAGATGCTTACAGTAGTTAAAATGGATTCTTATCTGGGGCTGCCATTTACACAATGCCATATAAATTACCTATTTAAAAAAGATGAAGTACAGACTGGTTTGAATTGGATAAGAATACCAAGTAATTTTTCTTGTTAAAAAGAAAAACTGGTCTGGAAAAATAAATGCATACTTGGTTAACTTTCTTAAGATTTGGTTTGGTAATATAGTTATTTTAAATTTTCTCAACATTTTATTCCTCAATAATATGTTTAAGTATACTTATATAATTGGAAGGAGGGAAAAAAGTTCATCATTATGTACAATATCTATGCCAAGAGGATGAATATTATTTTTGTCCCAAGAGCTGTTAAGTTCTTGAACAAAGTGAAAGAGGCTTTAAAGATACTTAAACATTCATGGGACCTCTGCCTTGGGTTGCCTACAGCAGACAGGGCTGAAAATACTCATCAAACTGCACTAACTGCTGTTTCCAGATCTTCTGGCTAAAATGTGTAAGGATCTTTTTCAGTAGTTCTGCTTATGTTGTCACATTCCTCCAATAAACTTTAGTTCTACCTTTGTACAGACAGACCACCTCAGCCTTTTCAAATTTCTGAAAGTTAGCAAGAGTTAGAACTTCAATGCAGAAGAAATGCTTCAGCAAAAATTATCCATCTATATTAGATCATTTCAACTGGAATAATTCTTTCCTCCAGAATATCTAAGACATTAATGTAATCATCCTACCATTTCTAATATCGTGCTATAAATTAAGAAAATGTCATTATATCACTGGTTGTCCAAGTCAAAGACCATGCATAAGGGGCAACATTACCATACACAGCTTATGAGGTGTGGTGCCACAGTGGTTAGAAGGCAGTATTGCAGGCTAATTCTGCCAACTGCCAGAAGTTCGATTCTGACCGGCTCAAGGTTGACTCAGCCTTCCATCCTTCCAAAGTCAGTAAAATGAGGATCCAGATTGTCTGATGCAATATGTAAACCACTTAGAGAGGGCTGTAAACCATTGTGAAACAGTATATAAGTCTAAGTACTGTTGCTATTATGTTAAAGAAGCAAAAATTCAACACCATATTTTTTATTAACTCTCACTGTCCATCGAGACCTAAGGACTTTTGTTTTCAAGTCAGAATAAAACTGGGGTCCCACTAAAACTTAAGACCAGAGCTTAATAATAATAATAATAATAATAATAATAATAATTATTATTCCAAATAAACAGCTAGCACAAGCATTAAAAGATGCAAATACTGCAATATCAAGTAAAAGCACCAATTCACTGCAAGAAACAAACCAGCTAATGTACAGCAGAGCTGCAGTTATAACTGAATACCTGGGATGCAAAATCAACAAAGAAGAAAAACAAACAAACAGTGCACCAGAAAAATGGAAGGTTAGACTAGAAAATAAAATCAGCAAGTTAAGATCACATGCAAGCAAGCTAGAACAGATGAAAGAAAAGAAGCTGAAGAACAAGAAGACCAAAGAATACCTAATCAAGAAATACCACTTAGAAACAAGGAAGATCAAGGAAGCACTGGAAATAATAAAGCAACAAATAACAGCTATAGCCAGGAAAATCAGTAGATATGAAGCTCGAATTGCAAACTATAGGCAGAACCTCCAATTTCAATCCAATCAGAAACGTTTCTACCAATCCATCAATGGAGAAACTGCAAGGAATCAGTCAGTACCTGACAAGGAAGAAACAGTGCAGTTCTGGAAGCAGATATGGGATAACCCAAAGAAATACAACAAGGATGCGGCTTGGTTAAAAGAGGTGGATGCAAATAAAACAGAAGTTGAAATGAAAGAACTAGTAATAACAACAAAAATGGTAGAAAAAAGAGCAAAGAAAATCAAAAATTGGTCAGCACCAGGTGAAGATGAACTGCATGGGTTTTGGTTGAAACATCTAACTGTTATACACCCACTCATTGCCAAGCAGTTCAACAATATACTACAAGGAGGAGAAATTGAAAAGTGGCTAACAACTGGGAAAACCTACCTAATAATGAAAAATCCAGCAAAAGGGGCAACACCAGGTAACTACAGGCCAATTACCTGCTTACCAACAACTTTCAAATTACTAACTGGTGTGGTAGCTGATGCAGTACAACAGCATCTAGTTGAAAACAATCTCTTTCCACCTGAGCAGAAAGGAAACCGCCCCAATAGCAGAGGAACAAAAGATCAACTCCTAATAGACAAAATGATCTTGGAAAACTGCAAGAGAAGGAAGACCAACCTGAATGTGGCATGGATTGACTACAAAAAGGCATTTGACTCTCTGCCACATGATTGGATAATAAAGTGCCTAGAAATAACAGGAGTCAGTAGAAACATCAGAAAATTTGTGCAAAGATCAATGGCACAATGGAAGACACAGTTGCAGATCAATGGTGAGAGGCTGGGAGAGGTTAATATCAAGAGAGGAATATTTCAAGGAGATTCATTATCACCATTACTATTTGTTATTGCACTGTTTCCTCTGTCAACAATACTGAATAACTCAGGACATGGCTATCAAACATCAAAAACATCTGCAAGACTATCCCACCTCCTTTATATGGATGATCTGAAGCTGTATGGAAAAACATCATCTGAAATAGAATCGCTGCTCAACACTGTCCGTATATATAGCCAAGATATTGTAATGGAGTTTGGCTTGGACAAATGTGCCACACTTACTATCAAACAAGGAAAAATAGTGAAAACTGAAGGAATCAAGATGCCCCACGAAAATAACATTAAGAGTCTAGATGAGGAAGATTACTACAAATACTTGGGTATCCTTCAAGTTGACAACATCAAGCACACTGAAGTCAAGAAAAAGATTAGAGGTGAATACATCAAGAGAGTGAAGAAGATCTTAAAGTCCAAACTCAATGGAGGAAATACCATAAAGGCAATCAACACCTGGGCAATTCCAGTCATTAGGTACACAGCTGGAATAGGGGACTGGACTCAAGCAGAACTAAAAGCAATGGATAGGAAGACCAGAAAAATAATGACAATGAATCATGCCCTTCATCCACGCAGTGACCTTGACAGACTTTATCTACCAAGGCAAATAGGTGGGCATGGAATGCTACAAGTACATCAGATGGTTGAAGAAGAAAAAATGGCTTTGGAAGAATATCTGAAGAACAATGATGAAGATGCACTGAAATTAGTATATCAGGAAGGCTTACTGACTACTGGAGAGACCAAACTAGCCTACAAGAAAGACCAAATGAAGAACAGAATAGAGGCATGGGAAGACAAAGCACTACATGGCCAGTACATTAAAAAAATAGCTGGGAAAGCAGATAATAACAAGACCTGGCAATCGCTAAGAGCAGGAAAATTGAAGAAAGAGATCGAGGGACTAATTCTGGCTGCACAAGACCAAGCCTTAAGGACAAATGCATATAAAGTCAAAATTGAGAAGACAGCAACAGACAGTAAGTGCCGCCTCTGCAAAGAAGCTGAAGAAACAGTGGACCACTGGGTAAGCTGTTGCAAGAAGATTGCACAGACTGATTACAAGCAGCGGCATGACAAAGTAGCAACAATGGTGCATTGGAAGATCTGCAAAAAATATCATTTGCCTGTAAGCAAAAACTGGTGGGATCATAAAATAGAGAAAGTCATAGAAAATGATAAAATTAAACTGCTCTGGGACTTCAGAATTCAAACAGACAAGCACCTGCAACATAACACCCCAGACTTAACAATTGTCGATAAGAAAGACAAAAAAGTCTGGATAGTGGACGTGGCAGTGCCTGGAGACAGCAGAATAGACGAGAAAGAACTGGAGAAGATAACAAAATACAAAGACCTACAAATAGAAATAGAAAGACTGTGGCAAAAGCAAGCAAGGGTAGTACCAATAGTAATAGGCTCCTTGGGTGCAATCCCAAAACAACTGGAGCACCACTTGAACACCATTGGCATTGACAAATTCGCAATTAGTCAATTGCAAAAGGCGGCCTTACTAGGAATTGCTTCCCTCCTGCGACGATATCTGTAATACCATCAAACATCCACATCTGCCTATCCCAGGTCCTGGGTCAGGACTCGATAGGTAGACAAAATGCCAAATCCAGTCTGAACATCTGGCTGACTGTGCGATGATCCATAATAATAATAATAATAATAATAAT